>NC_058131.1:396177122-396239130 GCF_016433145.1 Gracilinanus agilis | reverse complement strand
TGTTGATATGGTCAATTATGTGGATGGTTTTCCTAATGTTGAACCAACCTTGCATTCCTGGTATAAATCCCACCTGATCATGGTGGATGATCTTCTTAATTACTTGCTGGAGTCTCTTTGCTAGTATTCTATTTAAGATTTTCGTATCTATGTTCATTAGGGAGATTGGTCTGTAGTTTTCTTTCTCTGTTTTTGATCTCCCTGGCTTTGGAATCAGTACCATATTTGTGTCGTAAAAGGAATTTGGTAGGACTCCTTCTTTGCTTATCATATCAAATAATTTGTATAGTATTGGGATTAGTTGCTCTTTGAATGTCTGATGGAATTCACTTGTGAATCCATCAGGCCCTGGCGATTTTTTCTTAGGGAGTTCTTTGATGGCTTGTTCAATTTCTTTTTCTGATATGGGATTATTTAGGTATTCTGTTTCTTCTGCTGTTAATCTAGGCAGTTTATATTTTTGTAAATATTCGTCCATATCTTCTAAATTGTTATATTTATTGCCATATAATTGGGCAAAATAGTTTTTAATGATTGCCTTAATTTCCCCTTCATTAGAGGTGAGGTCTCCCTTTTCATCTCTAATACTGTCAATTTGGTTTTCTTCTTTCCTTTTTTTTATTAGATTGACCAGTACTTTGTCTATTTTATCTGTTTTTTTCAAAGTACCAGCTTCTAGTCTTATTTATTAATTCAATAGTTCTTTTACTTTCAATTTTATTCATTTCTCCCTTGGTTTTTAGTATTTCTAATTTAGTTTTCATCTGGGGATTTTTAATTTGCACGCTTTCTAATTTTTTGAGTTGCATGCCCAATTCATTGATCCCTGCCCTCCTTAATTTGTTAATATATGCACTCAAGGATATAAATTTCCCCCTGAGTACTGCCTTGGCCGCATCCCACAGAGTTTGGTAGGATGTCTCATCATTGTCATTTTCTTCAATGAAATTGTTGATTGTTTCTATGATTCCTTCTTTGACAAATTGGTTTTGGAGAATCATATTATTTAATTTCCAATTAGTTTTTAATTTTCCTGTTCAGGTGCCCTTACTAATTATTAATTTTATTGCATTGGGATCTGAGAAGGTTACATTTATTATATCTGCTCTTTTGCATTTGTTTGCAATGATTCTATGCCCTATAACATGGTCAATCTTTATGAATATGCCATGTGCAGCTGAAAAGAAGATGTATTCCTTTTTGTCCCTATTTATTTTTCTCCACATATCAATTAGATCTAATTTTTCTAGGACTTCATTCACCTCTCTTACCTCTTTCTTATTTATTTTTCAGTTTGATTTATCTAGATCTGAAAGAGGAATATTTAGATCTCCCACTAGTATGGTCTTACTATCTATTTCCTTCTTGAGCTCTGCCAGTTTTTCCTTTATGAATTTGGGTGCTATGCCACTTGGTGCATACATATTGAGCAGTGTTATTTCCTCATTGTTTATACTGCCTTTGATCAGGATGTAATGACCTTCCCTGTCTTTTTTAATCATATCTATTTTTACTTTGGCTTTGTCAGAAATCATAATGGCCACTCCTGCCTTCTTTTTCTCATTTGACGCCCAAAAGATTTTGCTCAAGCCCTGAACCTTAAACTTGTGTATGTCCACCCGCCTCATATGTGTTTCTTGTAGACAACATGTGGTGGGATTTTGGTTTCTAATCCACTCTGCTATTTGCTTCCGTTTTATGAGCGAGTTCATCCCATTCACATTCAGAGTTATAATCATCAATTGTGCATTTGCTGACTTTTTCAAATCCTCCCCCATTCCTACCCCTTCTCCTTAAGCTATTTCCTTTAAAACCAGTGGTTTGCTATTGAGCCGCTATCCCTTATCCCCTCCCTTGATTAACTTCCCTTTCTACCCCCTCCCTTATTTTTCCCCCTCTTTTTGTTTTTAAAGGCCTTATGAATTCCCTCCCCCTTCTTCTCCCCTCCCTTTTTTTGACCTCCCCACTCCCCTGCTCCCCTTGGTTTATCCCTTCTGACTTTCTCAGAAGGGTTAAATAAGAGTTTTATGTCCCAATGGATAGTATAGCTACTCTTCCCTCTCCAGGTTGATTACACTGAGAGTAAGGTTTGATTATTACCTCTTAATGCTCTCTTCCTCTCCTTCTTATAATAGTATTTGTCCCCAATCCTTCCCATGCCCTCTTTGTGTATAATAGAATATCCTATTTTTCTTATTCACTCAAGTTTCTCTTGGTGTCCCCTGCTTTTCACCCCCTCTTTCCTATCCCCCATGTCATCTTAGATTATTTAGTTTTCCACCCTCACCCTGTGAATTATTCTTCTGATTATTATAATAGTGAATACTATAACAGTGAATAGAGTTCACTACAGAGAATTATACATAACATTTCTCTACATAGGAATACAGATAATTAGATCTCACTGAGGCCCTTAAAAAGGCAAATTTAAAAATTATAAGTTTTCTTTCTTTTCCCTCTGTATCTTATTTACCTTTTCAGGTTTCTCTCGATTTTTGTGGTTGGATATCAAACTTTCCATTTAGCCCTGGTCTTTTCTGTGCAAGTACCTCGAATTCTTCAATTTTGTTGAATGCCCATACTTTCCCCTGGAAATATATAGTCAATTTGGATGGGTAGTTGATCCGTAGTTGCAGGCCCAGCTCTCTTGCCTTTCTGAATATCGTATTCCAAGCCTTGCAATCTTTTAGCTTGGAGGCTGCCAGATCCTGTGTGATCCTGATTGGTGCTCCTTGATATTTGAATTGTCTCTTTCTGGCTTCTTGTAAGATTTTTTCTTTTGTTTGGAAACTCTTGAATTTGGCAAATATATTTCTGGGCGTTTTCTTATCTGGATCGAATGTTGCAGGTGTTCTATGAATCCTTTCAATGTCTATATTGCCCTCTTATTATAGGACTTCAGGGCAATTTTGCGGAATAATTTCTGTTAGTATGGATTCCAGGTTTCTATTAATTTCTGGTTTTTCTGGAAGACCAATTATTCTCAAATTGTCTCTTCTAGACCAGTTTTCTTGGTCTGTCACTCTCTCATTGAGATATTTCATGTCTCCTTCTATTTTTTCAGTCTTTTGACTTTGTTTTATTTGTTCTTGTTGTCTTGAGAGATCATTAGCTTCTAATTGCTCAATTCTAGCCTTTAGGGATTGGTTTTCGGCTATAATCTTCTGGTTTTCGGCTATAATCTTCTGTTTTTCGGCCATAATCTTCTGGTATTCCTTTTCAATATGGTCATTTCTGGTTTTCAATTTGCTTATCAGTTCATTTGGTTTCTGAGCCTCACTTTCCAATTGCAACATTCTACCTTTTAAACTATTATTTTCTTGCCAGATCTCTTCCATTTTCCTCAAAATCTCAGTTTTGAACTCTTCCATAGCTTGTGAGGAGTTTTCCTTATTTGAGGAGGGTCCTGATGCTTGTTTGTTCTCCTCCTCTGCTCGGTTGTCTGGATTTTCTCTGTGTAAAAGTTGTCGAGTGTTAAAGACTTCTTTTTCTTGTTGTTATTCTTTCTCTTTTGAACTTCCTGAGACTGGGTAGCCATCTTTAGCCCAGCAGCTTCTCAGGTTTATCCTTGTGCTAAGGGTCTGTCCACAGTCTTTTGGCTCCTGAGGTCTGAGTTCTGGTTTTTTCCAAGGTCAAGCCCCCTGGTGGACCCCCTTGCTTGATTCTCTGCCGGAGGTTTCTTTACAGGTCTCAGAGTGCTGCTTCCACAGTTGTATACCTGTCTGCACTGGTTCCCCACTCAGGGTTTCAGAGCTTTAGCTTGTGGCTGTGACTTGCTCCACCCGCGCCTGTGCTCTGAGCGGGAGTTCTGCGCCCTGCGTCCACTCTCTGCACCCTGCTCCCACGCTCAGAGTTTGCTTTTTGGGGTCCTAAATCTTGCTGCTCTCAGGAACAGGCCCCGGAGCTGCCAATGACTTGATGGCTGCCCCAAACTTGCTCTATTTCTTTTTAGCTGGCTTCGGAGCTATAGGTGTTGTGTGTGGAGGGGTTGGGGGTGGGGTGGTTGCTCAGCCCGCGATTTAGTGAGAGCTGTTTCACCCCTTTATAGCATGGAAATGCCTCGATTCCACGTAGCTTCCATGCTGTGCCCTGTTGTGGGGTTCCTCCGTTCGTCTGGACTTGTTTTTATGTCCCCTTGAGGAGTTTTGTGTGTTTTGGTCAGGAGAGGTTAAGAGCTGCTTCTTACTCTGCCGCCATCTTAACCCAGAACCCTAACTATTCTTTTTTTTCTGGATGTTCTTCCAGATCAAACTGGCTAAAGGTGAAGCATCCCCAAGGACTCTTTCCTGGGCACTTTCTTCTTTTCTCATTTATTCTTTTTCAATTAGCTTATCTAATTGAGTCCCACTCAATTATCTACTCTATGCTAAAGATTCTCAGATCTACCTATCTGTCCTAACCTATCTCCTTATCTCCCACTTGACATCTCTAACTCCCTACTAGATATCTCAAACTGGATGTCTTATATACATTTTAAACTCAATATTTCTGAAAGTAAACTCATTATTATTTCCTTCAAACCGTCCCTGCTTTTGAATTTCCCTATTACTGCCAAGGGTCTATAATCCTAGTTACTCGGGCTCAAAACCTAGGCATCATCATTGATTACTCACTATCTCTTACCCTATTACATTCCTATTCAGTTGTTTACCAAGTCCTGTCAATTTTCCTTTTTGAAATATCTCTCCTATTCATTTTTTCTTTCCTTGGATATAGTCAGAACTCTGATAGAGAATCATCACTTCACACTCAGACTATTACAATACCCTGCTTATAAAGGTCTACCTTCCATGTCTATCCCTACTGCAACCCATCCTCCATTCAGTTATCAAGTAAATGTTTCTAAACGGCATTTCACCTCAGCCTTAAGGAAGAGCCAAGATGACAGAGTAGAAGAAAGGAAGCTAGAAATAAATTATCATTAGAATCCTCTTCAACCAATCTTAAAATAATGCTGAAAAATGAATACAGAAGTAAAAAAAAACAAACAAGGAGACAAAGTAAAGCAACTTTCATGAAGTGAACAACTTGAAAGATAGGCAAGAGTGTCTGGAGCAAAAGGGTGAGAGCACAGTACAGCCAGTTGGAGCTACAGCAAGTAGTAAGAAGTAAGCCAACAGTAAGACCCAGTCCTACCCCATATCTACTGTTCCAGGCTCTGAACCTGGGTTCAAGCCAAAATTGAGAGCCTGAGACCCTGCCTGAGCCAAATGCAGTACAACCCAATCCATACCCTTTAAAGTTCTAGAAAATCTGCTATGGGGTCTGGAATTCCAGCCCAGGGCAATGTGGGCTTCTCGGCCTGATCTGTGTGGGCCCAGAGCAAGGCCAAGAGTCCCAGCCACAGTTTGTGGTGGGCATTTAGATTCCAGTTTGGGACAGTTGGTAGATCCAGAACGAGGCCCTGATCCCTGGCAAGGGCAGTTCCCAGGGTACTGGTTAGTGGGAGCCTAGCTGGCCCTTGCTGAAATTCAAAGTGGAACCCCAGGGCAGGAAAGTCAGCAGTGTTCTGTGCACCAGACCTGATCAAGCCCAGAGTTAGACCAAAAGCCTATATCAAAGCCTGATGCTAGAATCTGAGCCATCAGCAGTCTGGGGGGAAGAGTGGTGACTGAATCAGCAGCAGGAAGAGTGGTGACTGAATCAGCAGCAGGAAGGTGACTCTCAGAACTCCCAGTACAGAGGACGGACATCATACAATCTTGGAAGAGCTGAAACTTGCAGAAACCCCGAAATAAGGTTAAAGGTTGCATCAAGGAAGTAATGAAGTTTAAGAGAGTACTCTATCCTCTGAGTGAACATAGCTTAAATTCAAAATAAAAGTAAAAATCAAGAAAAATGCTGAGAAAATGAACCAACACCAAAAAAAAATTTTTTTATAGATACAAGGAGCAAGGCAAAGACATGAAAGGGGACAGTGAAAGCAAAGCCCCAAAGAAAAATATAAATTGAACTCAGATTTTGGAAAAGCTCAAAAAAATTTCAAAAATTAATAAAAGAGGCAGAGGAAAAATGGGGAAGAGAAATGAAAACAGTGTATGAAGAAATAGGTCAAATGAAAAAGCTGACTCAAAAGCTGACTGAAGAAAATCATTCCTTAAAAATTAAAAATTGGGCAACCAGAGGCTAATGACTTCATGTCAAATCAAGAAACAATAAAACAAAATCAAAAGAATGAAAAAAGGGAAGAAAATATGAAGTATCTCATTGAAAAAAACTGACCTAGAAAATAGATCCAGGAGAGACAGTTTAAAAATTATTGGACTACCTGAAAGCCTTGATCAATTAAAAAAAAGCCTGGGTATCATAATACAAAAAAATTACCATAGAAAACTACCCAGATGTTCTTGAACAAGAGAGTAAAATAAAAATTGAAAGAATCCACAGAAATCACAGAAATCACCAGCATTTCTAAATATTTCCAACAAAAAAATCAGCAACAAGATTTAGAAAGAGAAACTCCATTTAAAATCATTTTAGGCAATATAAAATATTTGGGAATCTATGTGCCAAGACAAACACAGGAATTATGTGAACACAATTACAAAATACTTTTCACACAAATAAAATTAGGTCTAAACAACTGGAAAAACATTAATTGGCATGGATAGGCCAAGCTAATATAATAAAAATGAAAATCCTACTTAAATTATTTTACTTATTCAGTGCTATACCTATCAAAATACCAAAAAGCTATTTTATAGAACTCTGGAAGAACAAAAGATCAAGAATATCAAGTGAACTAATGAAAAAATATGATATAGATGGTGGTCTAGCAGTACCAGATCTTAAACTTTTCTATAAAGCAGTAATCATCAAAAAAGTCTGGTACTGGCTAAGAAATAGAAGGATGGATCAATGGAATGTACTAGGAGTAAAGGACCTTAGGACCCTAATGTTTGATAAACCCAAAGATCCCAGATTTTGGAATATCAACTCATTCTTTAACAAAAAAAACTGTTGGGAAAATTAGAAAACAATATGGCAGAAGCTAGATATAGACTAATATCTCACACCCTGTACTAAGATACAAAATGATTATACATTTTAAATATAATGAGTGAAACCATAACTAAAGTAGGGGATCACAGAATAGTTTACCTGACAGATCTTTGAAGAAGGGAAGGATTTATGCCCAAATAAAAGACAGAGAGTATTATTATAAGATGTAAAACTAATAATTTTGATTATATTAAATTAAAAAAACTTTTTTTTACAAATAAAACTAATCTAGCAAAGTTTAGAAGGGAAACAACAAACTGTGGGAAAAATTTATAATAATTGTCTCTAAAAAAGGGCTAATTTCTCAAATTTCTAGAGAACTAAGTCAAATTTATAAGAATACAAGCCATTCCCCAATTAAAAAATGGTCATGGGATATGAACAAGCAATTTTCAAATGAAAAAATTAAAGCCATCAATAATTATATGAAAAAAATGTTCTAAAACCCTCTTGATTAGAGAAATGCAAATTAAAACAATGCTCAGGTACCACCTTACACTTATGAAATTGGCCGATATGGCAGTAAGGTAGTGGTAAACGTCTGACTAAGAAAATCCAGGCTCAGGATCTTTCCTACCAGATCACAGGAAAATACTTACCTTTTGGCAAAATCCTTTTGGCAGATCTACCTCTTGGAATATAAGTGAAACAAACCATTCTTCCCACCCCTTATCAGAACACAATTGCAGACATGTCCTGTTGAATGCTAGCTATAATGCCATATGAGCAGAAAGAAAGCAAAAGGGCAAAAAATCTCTAACGATCTCTTGCTCTGTCTTCTGAAGGAGAGGAAGGACAGATATCTTCTCAGAACTCCTTTACAAGTTTCAGTCAATAATTTGGGGCATGTCCTGAGTCTCTGAAGAGTGATCAGGTATGATCAGTGTTTGGTATGACCATACTCCCCATGAGAACAGCAAGAACCAATAGATGCTAAAAGCAAAAAAAAAAAAAATCCTTATTAAATGGTGATAAGCTAACATTATTAGAAGCAGGAATAAGACTTGGTTAAAAAAACTTCAATAAATAGGGAGCCTATAAAATGTCAGAGGCAACAAAAGATCAGAGTGAAATATTTTTCCAGTTCAAGAAAACTTAGGAGGTCAGGAGAGGTCTATGACAATGGGGTAAGGGTTGACCTGAAACCTGCATAGAGACAACACCAGGTGTTTAACTTTCCAGGGTCAACAGCAGCATTTGCAGCCACTTCAGGAGTTCTCAGCACAGAGAGAGTAAAGATATCAGATGACTATTTAGAAAGGCATTAAAAGGGACACCTACCCCAATATGGAGTTCAGGACCTGGTGCTATATGGCATTGCCTATACTACTTCTAGGTCACAGTTCCAGGGCAAAGAATGCATTCAGTATCAAAGGAGTAGGGGCCTTGAGTGGCAGTAGTCCTTCTTGCAAAGGAGCATTTATGGCTGCAAGATATTAGGGCTCTCACTAGGTAAGGACTAAAATATATATGTGAGAGAGCAGTGACCACACTTCTTTGCAGAAAACACCACCTTTAAGTACCAAAAAATTCTAAAACCTTGAAGAGCAGTGAACATGGGACAGTGCCCCTCCACCAATCACACCCTGAGAACAAGGCACAACTTTAACAGAAATACAAAGTCAAGAAATAGGCTAGAAAATGATCAAAAACCACCTGGCCCCCTCAAAAAAAATCTATTCTGGTAAAAGGAAAGATCAAGACACAAACTTAGACAAAGAAGAACTATCAAAATAGCTACAAGCAAAGCCTCAAAGAAAATTATGAATTGAAGGGGAAAAGACCTATTTCAATGAAAAAAAATTATAGCACTTTTTTCTTGTAGCAAAGAATTGGAGATTAAGATGATGCCCACCTAAGAAATTGTTGAACAAGTTGCAGGATATGATTATGATGGAATATTATTGTGCAATTTAGAAAACTCAATGGTAGCTATTGGATTTGAAAAAATCAGTTTATGTCCCAATCCCAAAGAAGTGCCAAAGAATACTGAAATTACCAAACAATTACACTCATTTCATATACCAATAAAGTTATGCTTCATATTCTACAAGCTGGGCTTCAGCAATAAATGAACCAAGAATAACCAGAACAGGCTGGTTTTCAGAGAGGCAGAGAAACTAGAGTTCAAACTGCCAACATTCTCTGGATTACAGAGAAAATATAATTTCAGAAAAAAATGTTGACTTCTGATTTCTTGGCTACACTAAAGCCTTTGAATATATGGATCACAAGAAAATGGGCAAGTTCTCAAAGACACAGGAGCATCATATCATGTCACTTGTCTCCTAAGGAACCTTTAGGCAGACTAAGAAGCAACAGTTAGAACCAAACATGGTAACTAATTGGTGTAAGAATGGAAAAGGAGTACAATACTGAATATTGTCAACTTATTTATTTAATTTATATTCATCATTTGATAAAAATTGCTGGGAAATCCACTTAAA
Organism: Gracilinanus agilis; assembly: GCF_016433145.1. NCBI lineage: Eukaryota > Metazoa > Chordata > Mammalia > Didelphimorphia > Didelphidae > Gracilinanus > Gracilinanus agilis. Next base: position 396,229,681 of record NC_058131.1, on the reverse strand, counting down.
ATCAGTTTGGAAGAAATAAAGCACAGATGAACATCTCATACATATATCAAGATAAGGAAAAAATTGGTAAATAATTTAGACTTAAGGTGTGATAACATAAGCAAATTGGAGAAGCATGGAACTATTTACCTTTAAGATCTATGGATAAGGGGAGAGTTTATGACAAAGCAGGAAAGGATCATGGGAAGTAAAATGTTTAATTTTGGTTACATGAAATTGAAAAGGTTTTGTACAAACAAGCCCAATGTATCCAAAAATTAAAATGAAAACAGAATACTTGGGAGAAAATAATTTACACCAAGTTTCTCCAGTAAAGTCCTTAATTCTCAAAAACATAGGAAACTGGACCCAAATGTATTAAAAAAATTTATTCCCCAATTGATAATCAAATGATATGAGCAGATTGTTTTCAGAAGACTGCAAAGTCATCATCAATCACATGAAAAAATGCTCTATATCGCTAATGATAGAAAAACGAAAACTAAAACAATTCTAAGGTATCACTTCAAACCTAGTAAATTAATTAATATGACCAAAAAGGAAAATTTTAAATGTTGAGAGGGATGTGGAAAAATAAGGACACTAATAAACTGCTGTTTTAATTATAAACTGGTCCAACCATTCTGGGGAACAATTTGGAACGATGCTTAAAGAGTTATAAAACTATCCATACATTTTGATCAGTACCACTACTAGAGAGATTGTAGGAAAAGGAAAGAACCTATATGTACAAAAATATTTATATTAGCTACTTTTTTAAAAGCAAAGAACTGAAAACCAAGATGATGTTCATACAAGGGGGAATGGTGAACAAGTTGTGGTATGTGATTGAAGTGGAATATGCTAAGAAATGACAAGCAGGTTACTTTCAAAAAATCTGAGAACGTATATATGGTCTAATGCAAAATTAAATGAACAGAACTAGGAGAATATTATATATGGTAATAGCAACATTGTAATGATGATCAACTATGACTTATCTACTCTGATCAATACAATGATCCAAGACAATTCTAAAGGGCCTGTGACAAAAAATTTCTATCCACCTCCAGAGAGAAGATTGATTAACTTTGTATGTATTGTTGAAGTATATTTTATTCCATTTTATTTTTCTTCTTTTTTCTAAGATGGAAAATAGGGTAATAAGGTTTCCATAACTTTACATGTGTAACTGATATCATATTGTCTCAATGGGTGATGGAGGGGTGGTAGAAAAAGAGAGAATTTGGAAAACAATTTTAAATGAATTTTTAAAACAAGTAAATTAAATGTTAAAGCAAAAACAGTTGGGTCTCATCATATCTAATTGAAGAGCCTTTTTTCTCCCAAGGAAACAAGAGAATCTCTAAATCAACTATGCAAGAAAAAAGTCAAATCAAGACCATGTCATGCGTTTTTGACCTGCAGACCATATGTGTGGGTTCTCAAAATGTAAGAAAGCTTTACTTTCCTTACAATAATTCATGCAATTAGTCAGATCACTTTATTAACTAAAGTAACATCCTGTTATCTTAATCACTGGCAGCCACAGTACTGATTAGTGCCTTTCATAGCCTATTTAGAAGTGTATATTGTATATATTACCATGCCCTGTGTGTAATAAATTTGACATTTTAGATGCCAACAAATGGCTTGAAAATTGGCCCCTTGAGAGTAATAGCCCAGCAGCATTTACATGCAATTATTCTGCCCAAGAATTTAATTTTGTTAGGCATAAAAGTTATGCTGAGTGAAAGGACCCTGAACAGTGATCCCTAATGCTAGGGAAATAGATATTAGCATGGGTTCTCAATTCCATGCCATTCTTTCCAATACATGAAGAGAATTCCCCATGGCTAAGTGTATTTCTGCAACAAATTTAGATAATGTTTCACTCTGTGTGGCACTAATTACTCTGCAAATGTTACAAGTGTGTAAGTCATTGGTCCCCATGCTGTCATTTTTACTATTGTTTGGAAATTCCAATTACCTTTTTCCCTGAGTCTTATAACATGAATTGATAGCTTCCTAGAGAGGGGCATACAAATCCTTCTCTGACTGCGTCTGCCTCTTCTTTGAAGTGTCTTCAATATTGGAAGGCTGACCTTTAATGCTATTCCATAGAATTCCTACAGTTGGAATAACCAATTCAACTTCTTCTTTTAACAGATAAGGAAAGTGAGACTCAGAGAAATTATCTGTATAAACAATCTCTCACAAGTAAAAATCAGAAATGGACTGAGAAACCAATTTTCAGTCCACTGGTCTTCCATTGATAAGAAGCTTTATAATATGAATATTCTTTGATTAATTCTTCAGACTTATGTACCTGAGTTCTAATTATCCCGGACTAGAAAGCCAGGTAAATCTCCAATACGATCACAGTGACAGGGGTGGGACTCCAAAGGATAGATAACATCTCATATGGAAATATCCTTGGAAGATGGGAGGGGCAAAGCAGAATCACTAAGGTTAGTTGCCATTGCTTATTTCTCCCAAACATCATTCAGTAACAGCAGCCACAGGAAAAGGCAAAAATGCCCTTCAATATACCTGAAGTCTGCATTAACTCTGTAGCAATCTTTCTTCATCTTTTCTCTCTGGTTGGTTAGCTCAGCTGGTTGGCATATTTTGCTAATAAGGCTAAGCACATAAGTTTGATTCCTGTTTAATCTCTTATCCCATCTGTAAGCCACATTTATGACTTTTCAAGAACAGAAATTTATTTTACCATTAATTTATGGTGACAGGTAAATTCCTTGTTGGCCAAATGAGGTTAGATTCATTTGACCAAATTTTATTCCCACCCCCCGCACCTTATTTCAATATCAGGTAGCATATTTTTGCCTTGTTCATTAAGTTCTATTCAGCTTTATGGATATAGATGATCTGACCTTAACACTAATAGGTCATATATCCCAACAAATGTCTGGCTTTGGTCACAAAAAGTGAAAAAAATATTGTAAAACTCAAATTCTGACCCTGACTGATGCTGGGTTAGTTATGCCATTTTAGATAAATAGAGAGATAAAGAGATAGAGGTAGATGTATTATGTATTATATATGTACAACAGTGTTCACATTTCTACATGAATGAGAGAGAATTGCCCTGATTCCCTCTCTGTGTGCTTAACCTTCTGAATCCATATTTATAAAGCTTTTTTAAGTGGAGAAACTGAGACTTCTATTCAGTTATGGTGGAAGGAAACTTCCTCTTTGGCCAGATCAGGTTAGGTCTGTTTGACCAAACCTGATTTCCTTCTTGTTTTAATGTGGGTTGTATATTTTTTGCCTTATTCTGCCCCCCTCTGGTTGGGCCAGGTGCATATTTCTCTAAGGACTCATTTACATGCACCTAAAAATAAAAATGAAACGCAAACAAAATGTTCCTTGTCAGACAGAGGCAGCACTGAAAGAACAGTTTAAAAAGCTGATCCTAAGCAAAAGAACATGGAAACCTAATACTCTCCAAATAGCTATATAAATACAGTCATCAATCAAAAGTCATGTCTTCTTGTATCTTCATTACATGGAAAAACCTACTGAAAAATTCCCAGGCCCATATTAGAAAACACACAAAACATTACTTTGTGATATATTTGCTGATATTTCAGGTTTAAACAGACATAGTAGAGCCCTAAAAATCAGTAATATTATCAAAGCAAAAATAACTGAAGCTATTCCCCTAATGTCATATAATTTCAACCATCCCAAAATAGCTCTCAGGAGAAAAAAAGGTGGTAGTTGCTCTTTATTCTGTCCCGGTCAGACTATAACAGGAGTGTTATATTCCTGAGTACCACGATTTAATAAGGGTGTTAACAAGCTAAAGAGCATCCAATGAAGACAGTCAAGATAGTCAAGACCATGAGTTTATGCCATATAGAGATACTTACAAGTGTAGCACCTGCCTTCTTCAACCACACCACTTCCACCTCCTTTGAAGATTTCTTTCTCTGCGTGTTTGGCTCATTTATTCACCATATTCCAAGTTTGAGGTTTCTCCAGAAAGAGAGAGACTGCTACAACTGACGATACCCAGAAAAACAACTGTAGGTTATCACCTCTAATACCACTGTAATGCAAGAAGCTCCATCAGTGTATTTCCTACTACCAAATCAGTCACCAACATTCAATTAACTTTAACTAAAACATTTACTGAAAATATAATGCAAATATATAATATAAACACATCATTCTACCATAGATCTCAATCACATTTTCTCCATTAATGCACATAGTTTCTACAAAGAAATTGGACACACTTAAAATCCTTGGCTACTAAGGCACAAACAGTTGTAGGAAAAAGATAAAGCCAAGATGAGTTACAATTCTAGAACAGTAAATTTTGATGTCCCTTTTCTGTTTAGACTGATATTCAGAAAGGTTCTTTAACTGAGTATGATCAAATGCTTCCACTACTAATTGAACAATTTCAGGTTCTTCTGGACTCAAACCAGCCTGAGCATAATATCTCAGCTAACTGAGTCAAATAACAGGTACTACTGCTCTTATTCTCAGTTTTTAAGCTGTTTTTCTGTTCAGCTAACTTGTTCCTTCAAAGACAGTATAGTATTTTTCATCACAATTATCTTCATACTTAGCTGATACCTATAATGAAAGTAGCATTATGTTATTTTAGCAAAAGGCATCCACTCTTATAAAATCTTTGACAAAAGTCTCTCCAACTCTGATCCATTGAGATTTTTTTCCACTCTTAGCAAATCAGAGATGTCAAATTAGAAAAGGATCTATGATCTTAATAATATGTCTACCCTTCTCTTCTTTTCTCTTTTCAACAACAGATGACAGGAGAGAGAAAAGTGTGTTTGTCTTCATGTTGATAGATAAGCAGATAGACAGATAGACAGATAGAAATAGATAGATAGATAGATAGATAGATAGACAGACAGACAGACAGACAGATAGATAGATAGATAGATAGATAGATAGACAGATAGATAGATAGATAGATAGAATAGACAGATAAGATAGACAGGTAGATAAATTCATTCTGCAGCAACACTTTGTTGTAGAACGAAAACTTAAGCCTCTCTTTGGTCAAACAAATCTGACAAGTAACAGTGGAGGGATGGAGTTACAGCCTCTCTTTATATATATATATATATATATATATGATTTAAATATTTTATTTTTTTAGAAAAAAATTTCCATAGTTACATGATTCCTGTTTTTACTTTCCCCTTCACCCCTTTAACCGCCCCCCCATATCCAACGCATATTTCCACTGGTTTTAACAGGTGTGATCAATCAAGACTTATTTGCATATTATTAATAGTTGCATTGGTGTGGTCATTTAGTGTCTACATCCCCAATCACGTCCACATCAACCCATGTGTTCAAGAGGTTGTTTTCCTTCGGTGTTTCCACTCCTGCAGTTCTTTCTCTGAATGTGGGTAGCATTCTTTACCATAAATCCCTCAGATTTGTCCTGAGTCATTGTATTGCTGCTAGTACATTCTAAGTCCATTACATTCGATTTTACCGCAGTGTATCAGTTACAGTCTCTCTTTCATCTAGTTCTGGTCTGTTCTTTTACCTATCTTCCTATTTTATCAGTAGTCTTTTCTGTAATAAATCTCATTTTATGTTAGGGTCAGTAACTTAATGCTCATGTTTAATCACTAAAGGTCTTTGTCCTGTTTCCAAAAAAATTGTTCTCATATCATATTTCCTCAGTTATTAATTTCACTTTTCTCATTTTTTCATGTATAAATGAACCTTTGAAGTACAAAACATCAAAGTAGACATCATCATGCATAGATTCCAAAATTCTAGTCTGCTATATACATATAAGAAGCTACTGTTGACCCAGCAATACCACTACTAGTTCTGTGTCCCAAAGACATTAAAGATAGAGGAAAAGAACCTACCTGTACAAAAATATTCTTGTCAGCTATTTTTGTGGTGGCCAAGATTCCTTGCAATAGAATACTATTGTGCTATAAGAAATGACAAACAGGATGAATATAAAAAAACCTAAAAGACTTATATGAAGTGGACAGTGAAGTGAGCAGAACCAAGAGAACACTGTACATAGTAACAGCAATAATGTATGATGATCAGGCTGTGATTAACTATTATCAACAAGTCAAGGAGCCAAGATAATTCTAAGAAACTCAAGATGAAAAGATATCCACCACCATAGAAGAAAGAAAATCCAAATGAAAATGGAAACATACCATTCTTTACTTTATTTCCTTCATGAATTTTTGTCTAGTTTAAGCAATGTATCTTCTTTCACAACATGATGAACATGGAAATGGGTATTATTACAAATGTACAACCTATATCACATTACCTGCCTTCTTGGGGAAAAGGGAGAGGTGGCAGGAAAAGAGAGACTGTGGATCATAAAATATCAGAAAAATATTAAGAAATTTTATTTACTTGTAATCTGGAAATGATTAAAATTTATAAAAATGTTTTAAAAAAGCTACTGCCCCAAAACACTGTGGCTAACCTATTCACACACTAATTTCAAAGAACTCTGAAGAAGATTTCTCAGAAACTATCTCAGAGCACTGAAGTAGATTTATGTCCCAGATAAATGGATTATCAAGGGTCAATTATCTTATAGAATTATACAATCAAAAAGAACAGCTAGTACTTATGTAGTATTTTAATTGTGTAAAGCATTTTATAGGTATCTCATTTTGTTTTACAGATGAGGAAACTGACAGCAGTCAATTTGCTTGTCTAGTAAGCTTCTCTGCTTTCCCTGACTTCAGGTCAAGTACTCTATCCACTCTACCACTTAGATGCTTTACAATGCTAGGGATGGTTAGATTGAAAAGGCAAGTCTCAGGAGACATGAACAGTGCCATGTTTAAATTTAAGTATGAAAAAAATGCTAAATTTAATTAAGGATTTGAAGAATGATCATGTGAAAGAAGGGTTGGATTTTTTCTGGTTGGCATCAGGTTATAGAAGTTAGAGCAACTGATCAAATTAGAAATGTACAAATCTAATCTTGAAGTTAGGAAAACAAAAACTTTCTAATATTTGGCACTTCTTAGAAGTGAAATGGAATGTTTTGAGAGATAGTATGGTCAGTCTCCTTCATTTGAAGCCTTCAAGCAAAGGAGGGAAGACCACTTTTAAGGTATCTAGTAGAGAAGATTCCTTTCAGATATAGGTTGAACTACATGGATTGTGAGATATCTTATATTGCTCAAGTTCTTTTGACAAAGTCATAAGACACTTTAAATCCACCTAGGAAATGCAGCAATAAAAGGTATGACTGTTGTTCTGCTCTGAAATCATTGGCAAGGCCAGTTGTGAGCAAGAACTATAGGCCTTTGTTAGGAACCAAGGTTAAACTCCAGATAAAGAACTAGGCATTCCTTAATCAAGCTGAAAGTTGTCTGGTTCAGCTTCTCAGGTAGTAAGCCTTGAACCATATCTGCAAAACTTATGCACTATTTTAAGGCAAGAGACCTTGAGGTTGTATCTTCATGGACACATGTATGCTAAGACCAAAGACTTTATAATTTGTGATGACCCAGTAACAGCTGTGTTACCCTCCCTCTCTGTAACCCCCTTAATTCCTGATTGGCTAATTAAGTTGTAATATTCTTATTGGTTCATTATGTCATAATACTTCCCTAGCTGCTTGAGCACAAAAATTTTCTATACAAACTGAAATTAAACCTCATTAAAACCAGATCTGAGATCCCATTCACACCTCTCCCTCTATCTTGTCAATTTTCATCCACATGGACCCATTCTCTCCCTACTCTCCCAGAGCCAGTCTCCTAGAAGAACAAGACCCCAACATTCTGTGATTCTACTTTTATAGTTCTAAAAGTTATTACAGTAAAGTCACTGAATAGGATCTTTATAAAATATGGATGTTCTATATCATCCTAGGTAATCAGGAACATGTATCAAATACTGATTGCAAAATGCTGCATGAGCCATTATGAGGAGTTTTAAGAACAGTAAGGCGTAAGTTCTGACAACAAAATCCTCAAATACCTATGTGAAAAGTTGATTATATTATGGGTACAAAGTTAGGGAAGGAGAAGCTTTGACAAGGAAGAAAATAATCACCTACTATGTGCATTTCATAGTAGATTCTGAACATATATAGATGGATAATCCACAGATTGATTCTGTTCTCAAGGAGCAGCTAGGAATGGGGTATAAATAGAGAGAAATACAATGAGTCACGGAGTAGTTTGTATATTATAGAAAGAAAACTTGATTTGGGAGTCAGGAAATCTAGGTTTGTATCCCAGTTCCTCTAATTCCTACCTATCCTATTTTGAGCAAGTCACAAACTCCCTAAGCCTCCAATCCCTTATTTATTATAATAAGGAAATTAGGAGTCTGGTCTTTATAATTTAATTAAGTTTATTAGAATTACTTGGATAGCTAAAAGATGAGAAATGGGTAGAAAGATAAGAGTAAACTAGATTAATCTAGATCCCACATGTGTGCTCTATAGCCTGACCTCCCTTGGCAGGTCACCAGAGACAGAGAGCAAGCTCTTCTTTTTTTGAATCTTTTTAATCTTTCCTTTTACATCTGGTCCAAATTTAGAATCATGTCTGGATCAGGTTCAGAGTCATGTTACCTAGGTGACCAGCCTAGGTGGCATAAGTTACATAGCTCCAGGAATACAGGAAAGCAGGCAGGACAATATCTCATGTGTGATCCTAGGAGAGGATTCCCTTCACCCACTATAAAACAAAAGTGTTATGCAAAACTAAGTGCCTCCTTCATTCAAAGCCTTCCTTAATTCTTATAGACTTCATTGTTATCTCATCTCTCTGAATTCCCAAAAAAGTTTTGGTATTTATCATGTAATTTAGCATTAAATCACACACACACACACATACACACACACACACACACACATACACACACACAATTTTCTTTCATGCATGTGAGTTATTTCCTGACCTTAAGTATGGTTTCCTTAAGGGCATTGACTTCCTTCTATTTTGTCCACAAATCCCATAAAACCTAGTTTAACACTGAGTACATGGTATATGATCAATAAATATTTTTGATTGATTAGTGGGATCTTATTCTCTTCACTGCGAATGGGAAGAATGTGGCTCAATGAAATCTTTAGGCCCAAAAGTTTGATAAAACACAGTCTCATTCTAAGAACAGCTCTGAAGCATTCACTTGACAGCTGCCTGCATAATATTGCCTTCATTATCTTTTAGTCAGTAACAGAACATTGGACAACTCCCAAGAGAGACACAATCAACAAAAAGAAACTTCCTACTTTAAAACTAAGAAAAAACCCAACACATGGGATTGGGGAGGTGCTGCAGTAGAAAGAGTAGTTGGCCTCAAGACAACTCAAACTGGAAAAGAAGTAGCTGTTTGGAGACTCCAGTGCTAGTCCTACTTTCCAAAATTGCCATATGACTTCTGTCAATGAGATCAATTTAACACAGAAAGATATAGCCTAATGTACAGTGAAAAGATGTCAGTTGGAATCTGAGGCCCTGGATTTGAATCCTGGCTGGGCTATTGATTAGCTGTGTGGCCTTAGTTAATTGGTTTCATTTGTTGGCCTAAGTCATTTTTTCAATAAAAAATGAAATGGTTAAACTGGATGAACTCTAAGGCATTTTATAGCTCTATATCTATGACTCTTTAATCCCTTTTTAATATTTAATCTTCATTCCTATTATTATAGTTGAATGGTCCATTCTCTTTTCCATAATGTATTTCTGATCAATTTAGAAAAGAAAAGCTATGCAGAAAAATGTTCATTTTTAGAAGAGTAATAGTACAACATAACCAAAACAAAATCTCTAGTTTACTTCAGCATAGCCCCAATGTAACTATTTCCTCAGTGATTCAGGGGTTGAAAGTGTAGTCTCTAGTGTCTGTAAACTAGAAAACCAAATCTGTTAGTATGAATGAAATTCTATTTGCACAGTGTTTCATATGTAAAGAAGGTCTTTAAAGTGTTACTGAATTTCCAAAAGTTTTTTTTAATAAGGCATGAACATGTTAGCTTAAAACACTGTAGGTGTGAACAGAGAATAATATTCCTGGCAGAAGAAATATATGCTCTTTTAAAATTGTAAGTCCCTATGTTGAGGTTCAAGCTTACTTTAGCCCTATCTTTATGTGAAATTTTAAGCTGGTAGCAGAGCCAGCAATCAAACCAAACTCACCTAACATCCTCCTCCAAATAATTTTAAAATAGCACTTCAAATTGAATTTTAGAGTGGCAGATCCAACAAGATGTAATTTTTCCAACCTAAGACAACTTAGGAGGTTGGTAGGAGAAGTCTGAGAAACTGGAGTGGGGACCAGCCTGGGAGTACAATGGGCCTTGAAGGCAGTCACCAGTAGCAGCTTCTGAAATTTTCAGCTCAGCAACAGTAAAGGAATTGGATAAATGATCAGAAAAAGATTATAAGGGAACTTTTGTTAACACTCAATGCACATTTGGAGCTATTTAGCCATCTATTATCCATTCTGTAAAAGGGAATTCTTTGTTCTCCTTGAGTTTACACTTGTGAAAAGGAGAGCAAGGAATCTGTCAGAGTTCCAGTATGCCAAGAGGAATACTAGTACTTATGTCTGCAGGAGGACAAGATCCCTTCCTAAGTAAATATCAGAGTGCAGACCAAGAAGTAGTGATTATACCTCTCCCCATGTTATACTAACTTGGGAGCACCAAGAACTTGCAGACCTCCCCAGAAATAGCTTTGAAAACAGCAGCATAAAAAAAGCCTGAAGCTTGAGACAGTGCCACTACAAGCCTAAAGTAAGCACAGCTCAACTTTGCCTAAGTTCAAAGCCAGGAAATAGGTTAGGAAAATGAGCAAAACATTTTAAAATTAATTTGAACATTAAAAAAAATACTACAGTGGCATGAGTAACCAAGACACAAATTTGGAAGACAAAAATGTGAAAGTAGCTACAAAGTCTTAAGAAAAATATTATTTGGATCCAAACCCAACAAAAATTCCTGGAAGAGTTGAAGAAAGTCATAAGAATAGTAAAGAACTGCTTGAGTTGGATAGATGCAGATCAAAGCATACTATCTTTCACTTCAGTGTATTTATGGTTTGTATTTGGGGATTTTGGTTATGTAAGAGTGTGTTCATACAAAAATGACTAATATGGAAATGTGTTTTGCATGATAAGACATGTTATCAAATTGCTCACCATCTCCAAGGGGAAGAGGATCATAGAGAAGAAGGGAGATCATTTAAATCTTATAATTTTGGAAAACGTATGTTAAAATTATTATTACATGTAATTGGGAAAATAAAATATCTTTGAATTGAAAAAAGAAAGAAAACTATGAGAGAATCAAGGGCTTAGTGGAAAGAGGCACAGAAAACACTGAAGGGAAAAACACCTTAAAAAAAGAATAGGCCTAATTGTAAAAGAGGCAAAAAATTCACCAAAAAAAAAGAACTTAAATGGCAGAATTGACCAAATGGACAGAGGTACAAAATTTCACTGAAGATAATAATTTAGCAAATATTAGAGTTGAACGAGTGAAAGCTAATGACTCCATAAAGCATCAAGAAACAATAAAAACAAAGTCAAAAAGATAAAAATAGAAGAAAATGTGAAATATCTCATTAAAAAAAAACAAAATACTTGGAAAACAAATTGAGGAGACGTAAATTAAAATGTATCGGCTGCCTAAAAGTCATGACCAAAAAGAAAGCTAAACATCATATTTCAAGAAACTATCAATGAAAACTGCCCTAATAACCTAAAAACAAAGGTCAAAATAGAAATCAAAATAATATTCCAATCATCTCCTCAAAAAGATCCCTAAATGAAAACTGCTAGGAATATTATAGCAAAATTCCAGAAGTGCCAGGTTAAGGAAAAAATGTTGCAAACAACCAGAAAAAAACAAATCAAAAATCACAACACCACAGTCAGGATTACACAAGATTTATCACCTTCCATATTGAAAGATTAGAGAGTTTAGTATATGATTTTCCAGAAGGCAAAAGAGCTAAGATTACCATTAAGAATAACCAGGAAAACAGTGTAATTATTGGGGGTAAAAATGCATATTTAATTAAATAAAAGACTTTCAAGCATTCCTAGTGAAAAGATCAGAGGGGAATAGAAAATTTGATACTTGAATAAAAAAATAAAGAGAAGCATAAAAAGACAAACACAAAAGAAAAATAATTTGGGATTCAGTAAGGATAAGCCTTTGATATTCCTACAGGAGATGATAAATATAACTCTAAAAACTTTATGATTAGGTCAGTAAGAAGGGATCTATATAGACTGAGGGCATGAGTGTGTCAGTTCTGCAGGAATGATGTCAATCAATGAAGGGGTGAAAAAGAGGGGTGCACTGGGAAAGAGAGGAAGGGAAAGGAAAGAAAAAAGGCACATAAAAGAAGCATGTACAGAGTAGTTTTTACATTGGAGAGGAAAATTGGGTAGTAAGAAGCTTGAACATTACTTTTATCAGAATTTGTTAAAAGAGGGAATTGTTTATGTGTGTATGTATATATTGATAGATACATAAATACATCCATATGAACACATGTGTATTATATATAATATATATCTTCAGATACTCATTTGCATATAGAAATTAATATTACCCAACAGAAAAATAGGAGGTGAAGAGAATAAGAGAAGTAGTTAATAAAAAGGAGAGCACATAAAGGAGAGCAAATCAGACTTTAGAGGAGGGACAGAGTAAGAGAGAGAGAGAGAAACATAATAAAGGGAAATACACAATAAATAATCATAACTATGAATGTGAATGGGATGAACTCACCTATAAAACAGAAAAGGATAGTTGAATGGATTAGAAACCATAATCCAACACTGTGTCCTTTAAAAGAGATCACTCAAAACAGGAAGACAAACATAGTTAAAATAATAAGCAAAATTTATTATGCTTCAATTGAAATTTAAAAAGGTAGGAGTAGCTATCATAATCAAAGCAAAAGTAAAAATAGACTTTATTAAAAGAGGTAATCAGGAAAACGATATTTTGACAAAAATAACTATAGACAATGGAATTAATATAAAAAACTTCTACAGCAAGTTTCTCTGATAAAGGCCTCATTTATCAAATATGTTCAGAACTGAGTCAAATTTATAAGAATAAAGGCATTCACAAAATGACAAATGGTCAAGTGACCATTTAAAACAGGCAGTTTTCAGAAGAAAATATCAAAATTATTTATAGTCATATTAAAATGCTCTAAATCACTCTTTATTAGAGAAGCATAAATTAAAACAACTCTGAGGTACTAACTTATGTCTATCAAAAATGAAAGATGCTGGAAGGGCTTGAAAAAATAAGTACACTGATGAGCTGTTTGTGGAGTTCTGAACTGTTTCAACAAGTTTCAAGAATAATTTGAAACCATTCCCAGAGGGCCATGAAATTGCTTATACTTTGATCCAGCAATATCACTATTAGGTATGTATCCTAAAGAGATAAAAGGAAAAGGATCCATGTAAGTATATATTACTTTGGTGGTAAAGAACTGGAAATTAGGAGGATGACCATCAATTGGGGTATGCCTCAACAAATTGGGATATATGATTGTCATGAAATGCTATTGTTACAAGTGAAGTGAATGAGCCAAAAGATGATTTTACACAATAACAGCAATAATATAACAATGATCAACTGTGAAAGACTTAGCTTCTCTGATTAATACAATGATCCAAGACAATTCGAAAGTACTCATGATGAAAAATGCCATCTACCTTCACAGAGTAAACTGATGAATTCAATACAAAGTAAAATATAATTTTCTTTAAAAAAATAAAATTTAAGTTTGGTAGTTTGACAAATTAAACACAAGATCATTTTGCTGTTCATTGTCTGCAAAGAGCATTACTTCTTACTTAAGCCAGCATGAAGAGAATGTAGCAGGCCAAGTGGAGGAAAGTTTGTTATATCTTAAATTCTTCTACTACAAAAGGCATCCAAGATAGAGGATTTATATGTCTTCTCTGAATAATATTGCTCTGAATGGTTGTTAATAGGTAAAATTATCTCCTGGTTCTGCTCACTTTACTTTACATCAGTTAATAATGCTAGAAAACTTCTTCCCTTGACTATGCTGCTCATGGAGAAAATAGACTACTTTTCCACCAGTTTTGAAAAGCAATAATCTATATTCCCCCCTTAGCATCACCAACTAGGACCAAGCTCATGTAAATAACAGATTTGTTTCTTAAAACTGAGATTCAGTTAGAAGGAATCTTAAGAGATCATTGAAACCAACCTCTTCATTTTAAAAATAAGGAAAATGAAATTATCATGGTTTAAGACATCACACCTAGAGGGATTGACTGTACACTGTATAAACCATGCTGGAATATAAGGACATGATGACCAAGCAGCTCAAGACTACAGACAAAAAGGAGCTCAGAAGCTTACTAGCATAATTTCTTCTCTCTAGAGATGAGGAACCAACGTTGGATACCACGAATAGAAAGAACATAGTTCTACATCTGTAAAGGAGCTAAGAAGTTCATTACTTCTTTGTTTTACAGATAAGGAAACTGAGACTCAAGTAGCTTGAGTAACTTGCCCATGAATATAGGTTGTAATCAGAGGCAGGATTTGAACCCATTGAACTCTAACTTCTGAACCATTACACTTTTCACTGCACCATACTTATTCCTAACAAATGTTTATTTATTGAATATATAAGTCTAGAGTCTAGACTATGAGTCTATAACTGGGAGTTACAAGTCAAGGATTTCATGAAACTTGAGATATTCTCACAATCATTTTAGTTCCTTATGATTTCAACTGACAAAAAAGCAAAATAATGCACCCCTACCTACCTCTTCGAAAAACATAAAATGCTATGTAGTTCTGAGGTGTTCATAGGTGCTAAGAAGCTTCCAAAGTTAATAAAAATTGCTTGAATTAGTCAAAGGTACAGACATTCTAAGATAATGACAGTAAACCTTTTAGAGACCAAGTGCCCAAGCTGCAACCCTCAAGTTACATGTAAGCCCACCTCCCCTGCCTTATCCCAGACAGGGGAGGGAGGAAGTGCTCTCATTGGACTGCTGGGCAGAGGGGCAAGTCATGTAAGAAAGGTCCTCAGGTGCCCATGGAGAAGGAGAAGGGGAGCAGCCCCCTCCAGCACGTGTGCCATAGATTCACCAACACGACTCTAGGAGAATGAGTTGATGTGGCCTTTATTAGATGTAGGCAGATTTAATAGTTATTTTGTGACAATATATATGGGTATGTTTAGACAGAAATTCCCAATTTTCCCTTATAAAGAATCAACAATTGATCCTGTCAGTTCAGAAATAGACTTGAACAACTAGTCAAAGCACTACAGAAGTGCAGTCAATGAAGCATGAATGTGAACTGTCACAGAATTGTATTTCAGTACTAAATTAGTTCTGGAGGAAGGAGAATGTCACCAGGAGCCAAGAGGATTCTGAATATCTTCATGCATCACATTACAGTTCAAAGACTATCCAACAGATTGTGTAAGGACAAGGTGATTAAAGGCCTTGGAATGGGAAGGCAAAGCTATCTCAGGTCATAAAAAAGAGCAATTAAAATCTTTTCATCTAAATTATGAATCACCTAAGTACTGGCATCCATTGGAATTTATGTAGAATTGAGTGTTCTGGTATATATGCATATTTTTAAATTATATATTCACAAATTTTGATTATATAAATCACCTAAGTTTCTAAGAAATGACACCAAATCCAGAAACTCTAAACTACTAGAATTACCATTTTAACCCAAGCATGTGGACTTGGTAAATATTTTTATCTGATGAATAACTGAAATGGTAAAACCTGCAGAACACTTTCATATAAAACTTCAGTGGAAGGTAAGGAAAAATTTGTTCTCCATAAAGTCTAAACTCTTCTCCTCACAAGCTTAGTGTTAACATAGACTTCAATTTAAATTCACTAGAAACAATCTCAGATGACCTGTGACATCAGTAAGAGATTGACATCCTGAGAAAGTCTGAATTAGATAGATTACATTTAAATTCAATTCAACAGTTGGCTCCAGAAAGTCTCAGCTTTTTAGTGGTTGTAGTGATTGTTTTTTCCCCTTTTGTTTTCTCACAAAGGTCAAGAAATATCCATCAAACAAATAAGCATTTCCTAAGAACCATTGAAGTCTCAGGTACTGTGCAAGGCACTGGGGATAGAAGTACAATGAATTAAACAATCTCTGCTCACAACGTGCCAGAAGTGTACAGGTAAATGTTTAATAATCAGATCGCTGGGAGGGGTTTGGAAAAATGTAAACAGAACATACTTTTAAGGTTAATCTGCATTACTAACATTTTCTCTATCCTTTTCTTAATGTTGATGATCAACAAAACAATTATCACTTTCCAAGGTACAAATTCTCACACTGAAAACTTAACAATTCCTCCCCTGAGGCAGTATGAGCTAGGTACACTTCTTGATGAGTTTGATTACTAATTTTGTCAAGAAAGTACTCATTCCCTATGAAAAAATTTGTGCTTTATTTTCTTTGAGAAAGGGCTGACTTTGGTCAGTCGGACAAACCTCTATCTCATTTGACTGGGAGATTATGTCACCCTTTCCTGTTTAGTTTCCAGTGTTTGTTTAAGGAAAGCTAGGAAATAGTCACTGGGTAGTGTAGGGAAGGCTACCAAAGAGAATATTTCTGTATGCTCTCCTACGTCTTGCCTTGCTCTAAACCCTGGTCATTATAATCGGCCAGGGCAGACTCGGGTCCAAGAATTTCTCTGGATTCGCCAGCTGACCATAATGCCCCATTATTCACTGATTTGTCTCAGGTGCTGCTACCTTAAGTCTCCATCTCTACACCTCAGCAGTCGTTATTTCCAAATTCCTTCAAAATTCTTGCTAATATGATCATATAAATCTATTTCATTCTTTTGCCTGGTATTCAAAGTCTTATATAATCTAGCTTCATTAAAAAAAAAACTTACCTTCCATCTTAGAATCAATACTATGTATTTCTTCCAAGGCAAAAGAGCTATAAGAGCTAGGCAATGGAGATTAATTGAGTTGTTCAGTATCATGCAGTTAGGAAGTTTCTGAGGCCACATTTGAACCAGGGATCTCCCATCTACAGGCCTGGCTGCCTAGTTGTCCTCTAGCATCATTTTCCCTCCCTATCCTCACTTCATACTATGTACTCTGTGTTTCAGCCACAATCATATCTCTGCATCTCCTGTATTTTGCCAAATAGTAATAATAATAATAACTAACATTTAGATAGCACTTCCTAGGTTCCAGGTACTATACCAAGCACTTTAAAATTATTTTCTGGTTTGATCCTCACAGCAGCCCCAGGAGGTAAATGCTTTTATTATTCCCATTTTACAGACGAGGAAACAAAGGCAAACAGAGGTTACATTACTTATCCAGGATCATACAGCTAGTAAATGTCTAAGATTAGATTTGAGCTGAGGTCCTCCTGACTAAATCCAATGCTCCTTCCAAAACAACATCTAACTCCTCTTAATCTATATGCTTTTGTTGATACTATCCTGCTGCACATATACTTGATAAATTCCTATTTCTCTTTCAAATTCTAGCCCAAAGGCTGTCTCCTACAGAAGTCTGCTGTAACCAGGCAGTAATGACCTCCTCTCCCTCATTTCCATTCACTGCCCCTGACCACTCATAGAACTCACAGAGTATTTAGGATCTTGATTTCTTTGTATCTTTTATCATATATTGGTTACCCCAAAGTCTTAGAGCAGTTTTAACATTAGAACAGTTTTAAATTATAGCTTAAAACTGCATGAAGACTTTTGAGACACTTTATTATTCTAAGTATTAGTATTATTTTTTGTCATGTTCTCTGTAAGTTCCATGCAGAAAAGGGACAGCATATTCTAAATGCTATTGCCCTGCTAAACACCAGGCACTGGGTTCTATACAATGTTAACCATACATGTTGGCATGCCTACTGAATTTAATACATTATCTGAGAACATCAGTTGTGAGTAGTTTCATATGAAGTGACCAATAAATAATCATTATTTATAGATCAGATGCTTAATAATGCTTTTGAGGACATTCTAAGCAAACTGATTAGAAGGAAAATTTTCTTTCATTCAAATTAAAATGAAGGCATTTCTCCAATGAGGCTGTATTAGTATTTATAAATAGGAATTCTGTCAACCTACCCATCATAAGCCTTGCCCTGGCAATGCCAGAAATTATCCTTTGGAAATTTTCCCTGAGCTGAAATGTATTAAGCATAGATTTTCTTCAGAATTATCCTCCCCCTTTCTGTTTCTGTTCAAAGACAGTGAGTTTAGTTAATGGAGAGAGAGAGAGAGAGAGAGAGAGAGGGAGAGAGAGAGAGAGAGAGAGAGAGAGAGAGAGAGAGAGAGAGAGAGAGAGAGAGAGAGAGAGAGAGAGAGAAAGAGAGAGAGAGAACTCTGGAAGTTTTGAAATTCACTGTTGGCCATAATTAATGGTACCAATGAGAGAAATTCAGGATAAGTAACATGTAAGGAGGGAATATTCATAGTAAATTCATCTTACAATTTGATAATAAAATGTGAATAAAATTACAAGTATACCAATTTAGCATGATTAATACCCTGAGAGAACTGATGGTAATTAATACTGTTTTCCTGTATGTTGAGTAAGCGATACTTAATGAAAAATAAGTAGCTGTGACATAATTAAAATGAACAATTACAAATCTAATTTATGGCATGTAAATAAAGTGATCAAATGAACATAAATTTAAACGTACAACACATAATTCAGCCCAGAGTGAAACCTAATGCACAGAACACAGCAATTATACAACTGTAAACCCAAAAGAAAGTTCCGTCTACTTAGAGAGAAATTTCTTACTCTGTTAATATTAGAAAGTATCCTAAATGCAGAGAGACCACAGAAACCTAACCATCCAAATGCTGGTGTGTGTGTATGTATGTGTATATATATATATATTCTGAGAACTTTCTGGGAAAGTTGACAGCTTGTTCCTGTGGATGGTGATGGTGAGGAGTTTTCTTGATAAACCAGTCATGAAAACAAGCCTAGATTTCCGCAACTAGGGTGAATAAGAGTTTACCCTTGTGGAGTATTTTACAGATTAACAAATGCCCTGGCTTTTTCTTATTTGTTCTCAAAACAGAATTTGCCAGGTAGACTGGCGCTAATTGGAGACAGCAAATAATAAAAAGGGTATTGGTTATATATTTTGTGAAGAGGCCTGGCTCTTCTACCTACTGGCCATGTGACCTTATGCACCTTGCTTACTTTCAGTTTTCTCATTTGTCAAATGGGGATAAAACCTTACTTTACCAAACCAGTGCTGATGTGAGCAAAATGCCTTGTATGCATTAAAATATTATATAAATCAAAGGCATTCTAATCCCATTAGAAAGACCAGAAAACAGAGACTCAGAGAAGTTAAACAACTAATCAGAGGTCCCAAGTGATAGAGACAGGATTCAATCTTAGGTCTTCAACCTCCTACCCCAGCATTAGCAAAGTATTTGTACACATGCCCAGCTGGCACTCAAGGAGCTGCTCCATTCTGCCTCCTTCTCAGTGCCTGAGGACATTTTTTGCATGCTCACCCCCCTCTGTCTAGCTCAATGGTTGGCAACCTTTTTGGCCGGTTGGCAACCTTTTTGGCCGTGAGAGCCATAAACGCCTGCAGAAGGAGGAGGATGGAGGCAGAAGGCGCTGGAACATGGGGCGGGGGCTGAAGGGCCCCCTGGGGCACATCCTGGGGCTCTACCAGGACTGGCCTGTCAGGAGGTGGAGCCAGATATGGCTCGAGAGCCATACATTGCTGACCCCTGGTCTAGTTGCTCAAAGCAAGCACTTCTTCCTTCCACTCTCTCAATTAATGGGGATCGTGGGTGGGGGGTGTCACATACAGCTTGAATTTGCTCTTTGAGCACTTGAACTCAAAAAAATGTTCACCACTGCTGTCCTAGCCCAGTGCTTCTGAACCACAGAATGCTGCCTCTCAAAGGAGGCTATAAAAAAATGCTCTATGAAAGTCTCAATTCTGACCACAGTCCTCTATCATTCAACCCTTTCCATATTCTTATTTATTTCATATCCTTTGCCTTTATCAAGACATGTGGGTTTAGGGGCAGAAGAGTTATTTAATTTAATATTTATATGATCTTAAGCAAGGCATTAAATATTCTAAGTCTATTTCCTCAACCTTAAAATGAAGAGGTTGAATTAAATGATCTTTAAAGTCCCTTTCTTGCTCTAAATCTATGATCCTATGACTATTGGTACCTTAATTATTCCCTGCTATAAATATAGTCAACTATTTCAGAAATGCATTCTTCCATTCTTTTTTTTTAACCCTTACCTTCTGTCTTGGAATCAATACTGTGCATTGGTTCCAAGGCACAAGAGAGGTAAGGGATAAACAAGGAGGGTTAACACACAACTAGGAAGTATCTGAGGCCAGAATTTAACCCAGCACTTCCTATCTCTAGGCCTCACCCCTAATCTACTAAGCCATCTAGCTGCCCATTTATGAATTGCTTTTAATGACTAAAAATTCCTTTAAAAACAATAATGCAAGATTTAATAACTGATAAATATAAAAATAATCCATGAAATTAGAGGACTGGTAATGAAGAATGCTAACTTTTTTTCTGACAGAGAAGTGAGGGATTAGATATGTTTATCTTTACAATTTACTAAGAAGTTTGACATCCTTCAACATGAACTTTCTCAAAATTCCATACTTCCCTCCTCTGATTTCTTTAGTATCTCATTTGTGCTCCTCTCCATACTTCTAATCTCAGAGGAAGGCAGTTGCTCTCCCTTCTTGTTAAAATTAACATACCTACCCATACACACTAACCCTTCTCTTCCGTGATCTTGTTCTTCTAGTTATCCCCTATTGATCTTTTAATTAGATTCCAAAGAGAATTTGTTAACTACCTACTCTGTGCCATGGACTAAAGATGCAAAGACAAAAATTAAAGTCAATCCTTATACTGTAGATCAGGGGTCTGCAACCTTTTTGGCCATGAGATCTATAAACGCCACATTTTTTAAAATGTAATATTGTGACAGCTGTACAGTGCTCACAGTGCGCGCTCCTGTAACAGCGCCTGAAAAAAAAAAATGACTTTATGGCTCCTACAGAAAGAGCCATACGTTGCCGACCCCTGCTCTAGATGTTAAAATTTTGCAGAATTCAATCTTTTTCTTTACTGGTTTTTTCCTTTATTCTACAAACATAATTTCTATTCATTCTGTATTTAAATTAATTTAAAACATTCTCAATTCTCAGTTCTCTCCTACCCTTAAAACAAACAAAAACCCTTACCCTGACTTTGCTAGCCGCAAAACTATTCTCTTTTACCTTATCTTTTACCATCATCTTCACTAAGGAGTATCTCCTCTCCTCTTGAAAAAAACTTTCTCCTGAACTGTTCTCTTCCCCACAGCTTTTATTCTTTTCTCTACTTTACCATGAGACTCCTAGAAAGAGTGGACTTTGATTATATCAAATTTTTAAAAGGTTTTGTACAACCAAAACCAATTAAATCAAAATTAGAAGGAAAGCAAGAAACTGGTGGGAAAAATTAAAACTCTCTGACAAAGGTTTAATTTCCCAAATATATAAGGAACTAAGTCAAATTTACAAAAAAATCAAGCCATTCCCCAGTCAACAAATGATCAAGGGACATGAATAGGAAGTTTTCACATGAAGAAATCAAAATTATCAATAATCACATGAGAAAGTGTTCTAAATCTCTCCTGATTAGAGAAATGCAAATTAAAACAACAGTGAGGTACCACCTCATACCCAGTAGACTGGCAAATAAGGCAGGAATGGAAAGTGATAAATATTGGAGGGGATGTGGCAAAATTGTGACACTAATACACTGCTGGGTAGAGTTGTGAATTAATCCAACCATTCTGGAGGACAATTTAGAATTAGGCCCAAAAGTCTTTAAAAGAATGCCTGCCCTTTGATCCAGCCACATAACTGCTGGGTTTGTATCCCAAAGAGATAATAAGGAAAAATACGTGTACAAAAATATTTATAGCTGCCCTCTTTGTGGTAGCAAAAAATTGGAAAAAAAAGGGATGCCCTTTGATTGGGGAATGGCTGACCAAATTGTGGTATCTGATGGTGATAGAATACTATTGTGCTGAAAGGAATAATGAACTGGAGGATTTCTGTGTGAACTGGAAAGACCTCCAGGAATTGATGCAGAGTGAAAGGAGCAGAACCAGGAGAACTCTGTACATAGAGATGGATCCACTGTGGCACATTCAAATTGCAACAGTGCAATGATCCAGGACAATCCAGAAGAACTTTTGAAAAAGAACATTATCCACATCCAGAGAAATAACGGTGGGAGTATAAATGCAGAAGAAAAACATATGATCAATTAATCACATGGTTCAAGGGGGATATAATTGGGGTTTTGATGTTAAACAATCACCCTATTGCAAATCTGAATAACATGGAAATAGATTTTGAACAATGATATATTTATAGCCCAGTGAAATTGCTTGTCAGCTCTAGGAGGGTAGAGGGAAAAGGGGTGGGGAAAATCATGAATCATGTAACCATGGAAAAATATTCTAAATAAATTAAAAAAAAAAAAGAAAAGGACATGGCAAACCTTAAGACTATAAGCTGTCAGCTACTGTTCTTGTCATTATTACCATCAATGTCATAAACCTTTACTTCTGAAGTTACTTTATTTAGGGACCATCACAGAGATACAGGCAGATACATATTTTATAAAATATTACTATTTGATATTTGTCATTCAGTTTACAACATAGTTGAAGCTGACATTCATTAGCTATCGCCTATTGAGTACAAGACACTGTGTTAGCAATGGGAATACAAAAGTAAAATATGCCAGACAACCTTCATAAAATTAAAAGTCTAACAGATGCAGGGGACAGAGAATTATATAACATGTATACAAATATGAAAAAAAGTTTAATTTTAAAGGGCAAAGCAAAGGTTTAATTACAGTCTTATGTGAAATGATGAGAAAAAATACTTTGCTTTTGACTTGGGATGTGGGAGTGGTAAAAAAGTCTATGGAGGAATGGACTCTGAGTTGGACCTTAAAGGAAGGAAAGGATTTCATCCAATGAAAATAGGGTAGGGGAAAATCCATTCAAATACAATGAAAAGTGCAGACTAAAGTCTAGGCCTATAAAAAGATAGAATGGGAACAGGGGATTGAGATTGGCCTAGGCTGGCTATCAGGTTGTTTATGCAAATAGCAGAAATACGAGATAAAAATGGTAACAAATGTGATCTAAGCCAGAAGGATCAGAAATTTCTATTTTATTAATGCTAAAGGACATGGCATGTCAATTGACCAAAAAAAAAGGCATTTCAAATACAAATTACAAACAGATAAAATAATTTTACATTAAAAATGTTTTCTATCCTGCTATTTATTTTTTTTTTGCCTTATGGATAAAAAAGCAATGTGTTCATTGACTTAGCCTAACCCTTTGAGGTAATCTTAAAATCTAGTCTTTCTATTAAGTAGGCAATAATGAGTCACTGAAAGTTTGCAGGTAGAAGAAAAATCAAGCAAGAAAACATGCATCTATTAAATGTAAACTATGTGCAATTTACATGTATCTAACAAATACAGATTTGATTCAATGCCTGCCTTAAAATCAGAATTATGTGTATAAAGGCATCTAGATATGAAAATCAACATGAAATCATGCCTACCCTCAAGGAACTTAGTAAGAGACCAGAATGATTACTTAAGAAACAACACAGATAATGTACTAGAAAAGACATATGCTAGAGTCAGGAAGACTACTTAGAAGGCTACTTTTATAATATAGGAGAAATAAAGAGGTTAATTCTTAGATTAATATGTAGATGTCTAAGTAAAGAGGCTCAACTATTATCTGTAATGCTAAAAATAGCCTCTTAAAGTATGCTTTTGTGTGCTTCTAAAGCAGAGCCAGCAGAATTCCCAACCCACAACTTATGACATCACACTCCAGTACTATATCCTGAAAGGCATTCTAATATTACATTCACTGTGACTTTCCATATCATTAAAAAGAAATAGGTGAAGTGGGGCCAAGAACCAAGGAAGAAAACTTATACGCCCACCTTTACTTATTATATCTTATTATTTCTGCACCTTTCACAGGGGAAACAAAGAGGAGTGTAAGACAGAGAATAGAAGTTTGGTGAAAATATTACTTTTCTTAAGTGAAAATGTTACTTTTTTCTTTGCCAGAGTGTGAGAGCAATTTTATGAACAACAGATGTGAATATCCAGATGGATAATTATACTTGGGCTTAATGAGTCTATCAATGCAACCTAGTCTCAGGATCTAAAGACAGAAAAATCTGCCTAAGAAACAGAAGCAAAGACCAGGCATGGGATTATATGTGATGTGCAGAAACCAAGGCACCTAACCTCATCTGACAAGTATTCAATTCCCTGAGCTTCAGCCTGATGTTTTGTCTGTGGGGATTGTAACCTCTGGCTTGATCAAAGAAGCTAATTATTGATAAACCCTGTTAGAGAGGATTAGAACTGACAGCTTAATTCTCTTCTAAGTTCTGACAATACTGATGTCTAGAAATTTCACCAAGTAATGTCAGAAAGGCTTCAAGCACATAAAATGAGACCTTTCAGGCTAAAGAATGGAGAAGACCCTTTAATGGGTAACAAGAGTCTATTCATAGAGACAAAAACTCTAACTGAGGAGTTGAGATGTGAGTGAATATCAAGATCAGTGGACCACAGATGTAGCAAACTATAATACCCAGGGCAACTGGTGACCTTCTATACACCTCTCTGTTACATTTTTTCTTGTTTTTTTTTTCTCCTCCCTAAATAGTATATATAGCGCATAGAGAGGCGAACCCAAAGAGTGGAAGACCTAAATTCAAATCTAGCCTCAGACACATAGTAATTATGTTGCCCTGGACAAGTCACTTAAACTGTATCTTCCTCAGTTTTTCCATGTGTAAAATTAGGATAACAATAGCACCCACTCATCTGCTCTAAGGTTAAAATAAAATGATAACTTGTAGAATATTTTGCAACCCTGAAAGTACTCTTCAAATACTAATTGTTATTATTAATTGTACTTTTAGTGCCCCTCTCACTGCATCATTACAAGAAAAGAAAACAATCAAGAATTAGTAATGGATAGGTAGCTGCCCTCAGAGGCAGAAAATTCTGGCTCAACTCTAACTTCTGAACACATGCTGACTTTTGTATAAATGGAATTATCCTTCTTTGTTTATTTTTACTTAATCAATCAAGAACTTGGCTCACCCCTCCTTTCGCACTTAGTTAGTCAAACACTTAAAGAATCTTTTACTAGAAAAAGAAGTTCACACTCTCAGAGCCTGGAAGTGGATCCCACAAGCACTAATCCTCCTCCCTCCAGTGCCAGACAAATTAAGATACTATAATTGCTTCCTGAGATGTGATAAATCTGCCTACAGTGAAAGGAAGTAGAAAACAGAAAGACAGGAAATGACATAGGAAAAGGGATATAAAAGGCAAGACCAGAGAGCTGAATGAGCACTTCTTCTGCATTGGAGAGACTTCTGCCTTGGAGGACTTTGCTTTGGAGGGATTCTGCTGTGTTGGTGGCTCTTGCTAAAAGAGGGATTTTGCATTGGATTCTGCTTTGGTGGCTCTTGCTAAAGAGACTACCTCAACTCCTGGTTGGAAATCAGGACCTGAGGGAGCCTTTATTGGAGTTGATCTGGATTCCCCCAGATCAGCAATTATAGGGTATTTACCTAGGCAATATTTTCTATCTCCTTCCTACATTTCCCCTTTACTATCTCTACCTTGCTGTAATAAAGCTACTAAAGCTACCAACAGCTTCATGACTTAAGAGTTAATTTTTATAAACAGCGGCCACAGCAACTTTTATAGCTCTTAATTTGACCAAAACCAATTTTAACTCTTAGACTTTGTGACCTTGGGGAGGTCATTTAATATCTCACCACTTCATGTCACAGTCTAAGACTATAAATTTCAGAAAAGGCAAGGAGCTTCTTTAGTGAAAGATGTTCCTTATTTATTGACTATGAAAGAGGCAAGGCAATGTGGTCAGAAATGTCTTTTAGGAAGATCATTTTTAGGAGTTAAGTACAAAATGAATTAACATGGGAAGAGATTTGAAGCACAGAGAACAATTCGAAAATTATTGCAATGGTTAAAGTGAGAATTGATGAGGGCCCAAACTAAAGTCACAGCTCTGAGTAAAGAGAAATAGTTGTGAAAGTAGAAATGACCAAATTTGTCAACAGACAGAATATGTGGAATGATTTAGTGTGAGGAGTTAAAGATGGTACAAATATTAAGAGTCTGGACAACTGAAAGAATAGAGGTATACTTAACAGTAATAGAAAAGCTAGGAAGAGAAAAGCATTCAGGAGGGAAGACAATGAGTTTCATCATGGCGAAATTTAGATTAAAATGCCTATATGGCTTCCTATTCAAGCCCTTCAAAACTTATTTGTTGATGTGGTATTGTAGCTCAGGAGAGGGACTAGGGATGTAATAATTGAACACATGGAGTTAAATGAGGCAGCAAGATGATACAATGGATAGAGTTCTGGATCTTAAGTCATGAAGACTTGAGTTTAAATCCAGCCTCAGATACGTCTTAACTATGTGTCCCTGGTCAAGTCATTTCACCTTTTTTTGCCCAAGTTCCATCATCTATAAAATGTGGATTAAAAATAGCATGTACATTCCAGACTTTTGTGAGGATCAAATGATATGTTTGCAAAGCATTTAGCACAAGTCTGGCATATAATAAGTGCTAGCTATTATTATTATTTTGATAAACAATAAAAAGGAAAATGGACCTGCGACAGAGCCTTATGGGATTTGTATGGTTAGTGACTAGAGCATTTATACCTACAAATAAATGCATAGTTATCAAAAAAAAGATTAAGGGAGACAGAGCCAGAAGGCAGAATAAAGGCAGAGACTCACTCGAGCTCTCCCAAATTTCCCACCAAATATTGTTAAAGTAGTACTTCAAAACAAATTATGAAGTGGCAGAACCAACAAAAGAACAAAGTAAAATAATTTTCCAGCATGAAATACTCCAGGAGGTCACTAGGAAACCTATATCTCATTGGATTGAGAGTACAGTGCAGCAAGTCAGCAGAAAGGCTTGAGGGTGGCTGAATCAATAGCTTATCTGCCCACAAACCATAAGGAAATAAGTGGTCAGAATTATATTCAAAAGAACAATTTCCTGGCATAGGATGCAAGACTTTGTTCCTTTGACCAAAGGGGGTCAAAGATCAGAGTCACAGGTCAAGAAAAAGTACTTTTTACATTAGAGCTTGAGGCTACTGGGCATTTGGGGTCCTGGTCACAGTTACATGGCAGAAAAGGGTGCTTAGTTGCTCAAGGACCAGAGAATAGGCCAGAAGAACAGTGACCACACCTTTCCTTAGATGATATCACCTTGAAAGAACACAGAACTAGTTCTGAAAACAGTAGCACAAAAAATTCTAACTCATGGGATTTAACCTTAACACTGACAACGGAGCCCAATTTTAACATAAAGTTAAAAGTCAAGAAATAGGCTGGAAAATTGGGGAGTGAGGACAAAACTTTGATGACAGAAAGTTACTGTGGTAATAGATAAGGTCAAAATACAAGAGCAGAAGAGGCAGTTATATTCAAAACCTCAAAGAATATATGAGTTGGTCTCAAATTCCCCCAAAAAAAATTCCTTGAAGATCTCAAAAAGAATTTTTAAAATCAAATAAGAGAAGAAAATTAAGAAAACAAATGAAAGTGATATTAGAAAATCATGAAAAGACAATTGACAGTTGAGTAAAGGAGGCATAAAAATCCACTGAAGAGAAGAAGTGTTGTTGATGCTATTGTTCAATTACTCAGTCGTGTCTGACTCTTCATGACCCTATAGACCATAGAATCCCAGACTCTTCTATCCTCCATTATCTCCTGAAGTCTGTACAAGCTGAAGATTTATCAGTTTATTTATTAAATTGGAGGGCTTGGAATATGACATTCCAGAGGACAAAGCAACTTGTATACAACCAGGAATAATTTAACAAAACAGAGTATAATCCTTCAGGGGAAGCATTCCAAATGAAAGGACACAAACTGAATAGAAAATTGGACATTCAAATACAAGATTCAAGACAAGCATAAAATAGTCAATATGAAAAGGAAATTATAAGATTTGCAATAAGATTAAACTATCAATATTCCAATAGGGAAAGATAATGTAACTCCTAAGAAATTAATCGTTATGAGGGCATTTAGAATGGGTATATATAAATGAAGAGTACAGCTATGAGTTGACTAGGATGAGATGATATAAAAAATTAAATTAAGGGGTGAAAAAGAAGGATGAGTGGGAAGAAAAGGGGAAGAAGAAGATAAAATAGGGTAAGTTATCTCACATATAATGAAGCAAAAGAGCTTTTATACTTGAAAGGAGGATAAGGGATGGTAGGTAATACTTGAACTTTATTCTCATCAGCATTGGCTCAAAGAAAGGATAACATACATACTCAATTGAGGATAGAAATATATCTCACTATATAATAAAGTAGAAGGGAATAGGGATAAAAGAAGGAGAAGCAGATAGAAGGGAGAGTGGTTGGATGAGGGGAGGTCAGACACAAAACACTTTTGAAAAGAAGAGAGAGAGAGAAAGAGAAAGAGAGAGAGAGAGAAGCTCTTTCTGGCAAAGAATTGGAAATTGAGGAGATGCTCATCAATAGGGAGAAGGTTGAAGAAGTCTAAATTCCACTTGATTAAATAAATTCAAATTAAAACAATCCTGAGGTACCACCTCACACCTATCAGAGTAGCCAACATATCAGTGAAGGAAAATTATAAATGTTGGGAGAGATGTGGCAAAATCGCAGCACTAATAATGGCTAGGACACACTGGTGGAGTTGTGAACTGATCCAAACATTTTGGAGGGCAATTTGGAATTATGCCCAAAGGGCTATAAAGCAATGCTTATCATTTGATCCATAAATGCCACGACTATGTCTGTAGATCAAAGAGATTTTTTTAAAAAAGAAAAATGATCTTCCTCATACAAAAATATTTATAGCTGCTTTTTATGTGGGCAAAGAATTAGAAATTGAAGTGATGTCCATCAATTGGGGAATGGCTAGATAAATTGTGGTATACGATAGTGATGGAATACTATTGTGCTGTAAGGAAATTATAAACAGGATGATTTCAGAAAGAGCTGGAAAGACCTACATGAACTGATGCAGTGAAATAAGCAGAACCATGGAAACATTGTACATAGAAACAGCAATATTGTAGAATTATCGAATGTGCTAAACTTAGCTACTGTTAGCAAAACAATAACCCAGGACAATTCTGAGACTTCCTCCAGAGAAAGAATTATTGGAGTAGGAATGCAGATGAAAGGAAACAATTTTTTGCTTGTTTATTTGGCATACATTTTGGAGATTTGGTTTTATAAGATTATTCACTTAAAGAAATAAAAAAGGGAAATTGTTTTAAAAGAAAAAAGAAAAGTCTGAATAAGTGTTATATGATTTTAATAGAATACTATTGTGTTGTAAGAAATGATGATCAAGATAGCTTTCAGAAGAATGTGGAAACACTTACATGCACTGATGCAGAGTGAAATAGGCACAAACAAGGGAACTGTACATACTAAAAGCAATAATGCATACTGGTCAACTGTGAATGACTTAGCTATTCTCACCAATACAAAGATCAAAGTCAATTCCAAAGGACATATGATGAAAAATGTTATCCATTTCCTGAGAAAAAAAACTGATGGAGTTTGAATGTAGATTGAAAAATACTTTTTTCTTTCATTGTTTTTCTTGGAGAGAGAGGTTTTCTTTTTCACAACATGGCCAATATGAAAATATATTTTGTATAACTCTACATGTATAATTTCTATCAAATTCCTTCCCTTCTCAAGAAGGAGGTAGGAAAGGGAGAGGGAAGTTTTGAAATCAAAGTTCTAAAGAAGGATGTTAAAATATTTTACACATAATTGAGAAAAAATAAAATATTTTTAAAGACTGAGAAGGAACAGTCAGATAGGAGCAGAACCATGAAAGAACAATATCACAAAAACCCAGAAAGAAGAGAGTTTACAAAAGGTGTTCAATAGTATTAAAGTAAACAAAGATGAAAATTGATAAAAGACTATTAGATTTGGCAAAGACCATTAGTAACTTTAAAGAGAGAAGTTTCAGTTAAGTGTTGAGGTCAGAAGTCAGATCAGAGAAGATTTAGAAGAAACTGAGAGGGGAGGAAGTCAAGGCATCTACTGTAGATGGGTTTCACAAGGGGATTCGCTGAAAGTGAAAGAGAGATCTAGGAGACAATTAGCAGGAATGTTTGGCTCAAATGAGGGATTTTTAAGGATGAATGTTTTAATGCAGCAAAGGAGTCCTAGATAGAGAGAGATTGAAGATAAGAGAAAATGGGGATGATGATATGAGAAATCTGCTAAAGAAGACAAGAAGAGATAAGATCAAGAATGCCTTGGTAATATCCTCCAGTTGCAAAAAAAAAAAAAAACTGTGCCATAATCCAAATGGAAACAGAGAAAGCATCAGGGGAAGAAATCAACACTTTTAAATCTATACTAAGTGGACCTTTGTGGACCTTTCTCAGGTGAATGGCCAATTCCTTTTGCAATTGGGAGGGGTTGCCTTAACATCTCTAAAACCTTTAGAACTGAATACCTGAATCCTAAGAAATGGGCAAAGGGAGCTAAACCTAGCTCTATGCATTTTCCATAAGGAAAGTTCTACCCTCATTATACGTTACCGTGAAGACCCAGGGTCTCTTTCATGTCAAACAAGCAAAAATTAAACTGTGCTTAGCCAACTTTCCACCTACTCTTTTAAATGTCCATCCTTATGTAACTCTAAATGCTTTAACTACCTTACCTCATTAATCCATGATATCCCCATGATACCAATTAAAAGGATAATTATTTGTGCTCTTCTGAAGAGAAACTGAGGTACAGAGTGATATTCCAAGATCCACACAGCAAGTAGGTTACAGTTAATTATCCACAGTTTCCTATTCTTCATATAGTTTATTACCCCCTCTGTCTTCCAATTAAGGAGCTACTACAGGAGAGTCAAAAAAGGTCACTTGAAAATTTCTACTGAGAACACTTTTTTTTACTCTTTCAGTTAAATAGTCAAAAGTCCTAAATTACCCAAAAGGAAATGTGAAGATTACTACTGCCTATTCCTAATCTAGGAAGAAAATATCGAGTTCAGGTGCAGCAGTACAGATGATGGGGGAAATGATTACCTAATTAATGATTATCCAAATCAGGATTATTTTCTTCATTGAAAAATTTAAAAATCCATCCAGGAATTAGGTGTTGAATATAGTTAGGTCTGATATATCAAATTGACATGCCCCTAACCTACATGAGGACTATTTTTCACACTTTGCAGGAAGCTATTTTAAAAAAAGGTTCTTCTCAAAGATTAATGCCCTTTAGCTACACACTTAGAAAAAGTTCAAAGAGCCTGCCCCCACATCTCCATTGCTTTCTTCCAAAAGATTCTAAGTAAGTTAGAGGTGTGGCTGCCTTAAACTTTTACAAAATAGCTTAGAGGTTTCTCAAAGGTTTCAAAGCCAGTTTCCAACCAAATTTAGGGTTCCTAGAATGACTAGTAGTTTTTCAAAGAGAATCCTCTGGTGGCAGAGACAGGATCCTGAAAAACTAAGACTTTAATTTTTCAAATACTTCCTAACTTACTTGGAAAGCATTTTACAGTTCAGATACTGAATGTCTTAAAAAATCATTCATAGTCTTACTTCTTCCCCTCATTACCTCTACAAGTGCTCTATTATAAAAGGTACCTGAAAGATATTATCTCCAGTAAAAACTAAAGAACATCAGGTTTGGTATCAAAAGAAATAAGCTGAAATCTTAACTCTGTTATTTTCCTTTTCTTTGACCTTGGGCAAGTCCCGTATTTTCTTTAGACCTAATTTCACTCATATAAAATAATGTTCCTGATTATTTATAATTATATGTATAATTATAAATATTTATAGTATTTATAAATATAAATACATATGTTTTATATATGCATATATATTTATTTATAAAAATATATTTTGTGTGCCTTTCCTCTTCTTAAAATGCTCTTCTGGATCATCCACTAAAGTCCTAACTCCATAGATTGACATTCAAAGCACTCAACAATGAGGTTCCATTCTCTTTCTAGCCACTTTTCATGTACCTTGTGCTTTTATCAAGGATATCACCTTCAAGAACCTCTAAATTTCCAATCAACTCTAAATATATGATTGTCTACATTAGTCCCATGATTTCTCACCTTTGAGCCTTTCCTGGAATGTGTTTCCTTCACAACTCTAATATTTGAAAAATGTGGAGATTAAAATTAATATGCAAAATACTAAATATATTTTATTAATAATAAACTAACAAAAGACACTAACTAAAAGGTACTAACCAGCTCACTCCCAGGAACCAAAGAGAGAGAGAGAGGGCGGAATTACAGCCAACTATAAAAAAATAATGTGACCACATAAACTCGGAGGCACAGGAGAGATTAAAGGGAATTTGGGGAAAACTAGGGGGCTTATTGGGGATGAAGTCCAAGGTTCAAAATCTCCATTTATACATACCCCCCTATGATCATTTTGGAGACCAGTATCCCCAATGGATCATAAAAACATAATCA
The DNA here is from genome assembly GCF_016433145.1 of Gracilinanus agilis. Taxonomy (NCBI): domain Eukaryota; kingdom Metazoa; phylum Chordata; class Mammalia; order Didelphimorphia; family Didelphidae; genus Gracilinanus; species Gracilinanus agilis. The sequence goes on along the minus strand of NC_058131.1, from coordinate 396,196,982 downwards.
GCATATAAATTGCAATAATTTGTGCATAAAAGGGAAAAAAATAACAAAATAAATTATTTTGGGGGCAGTCCCCTTTGGCATAAAAGTATACATTCAAAACAAATGCTTCCAACCCTCCAAAGTTCAAATTCACATCCCAAAGTTCAATTCTGGATCTTCTTGATACAGTGTGTGGTCTCTGTAGACATCTTCACGGCGCCTTATTCAAACAGGTTGGTTGTCTGAATTCTGGGAGGTATCAAATGTCTCATCCTAAAATTTACTAAATTCAAATCAAAGTTCACAACAATAACAAAATCCCCCCTGAGGTGTATAATAGCACAACAATCACTCAGGTTGCATGGATGAGTTATAAAGTAAATGAATCAATTGCAAAAGAAATCAAAAACATAAAAAATCCACATAAAAGAGAAAATATAACTTGTGGATGAAATGGAAAATGTCAAAGTCTTATGTCTAAAAAATGTAAGTAAAAGAAAAATAAAACCATAACAGGTACTTGAATCAGGACCTAATTAAAGTGATTTAAGTAATTATGCATTTACCCAATCAATAGCCAGGACTACAGAAAGTTTTCCATACTCATAAAAGACAAAAAAGGGACTAGATTAGAGGAGCCAGAATGGTAGCCAGGATGAGGTGCTTGGATAGAATGTGGTTCAGAGGAAGTCTTGCTTCTTAACATGTGTTAAGTGCCACAACCTTAAACCCCATACAAGTTCAAGTCCTCTTGTTGTGGCTCAAAATTATTCAGGTCAGCTTTGTACTTCTTTGGCACTGTGCAATGACTCTTTTTATATCCTCTTCTTCTGGAATCAGTCAGAATTATTAAGCAAAGTCACATAATTATTTTTAAGCAATCAATGACATTATTCTATAGTTTAAAGCTTTTGGGGTATGCATTAATATTAGAACAAATGTATTTTAAACTTATATTTCTGCAAAAAAAATTTAAACGATTAATATTGATAATGTGTTCAAGTACAAAAATGAGAGAAAAAGAAACTCAGAACTGTATTGCACATACAAGGGGAAAAATAAAAGAATGTTTTAAAAATAAAAAATATATAGCTTAGAATAAGTGAAAAGTTTCTTATCCAAAAAAATGAGAACCAATTTCCTTTTTAAACTTGGGCATGGACTACTGTGAATACAAATTATTTTTACAGATTAACAGATTTATAAAAACAATAATATAGTAGATAACGTACATTCAAATAAAGTACCAAATTCCCCAAATTCACAATAGACCAGTTATTGACAATAGCAAACAAACCCATTATTACATAGGATTCACATGAGTTTATAGATAGCCATTTGCTGTGTGATGTTTAAAAAATCTATACTTGTCACAAATTCTACAGGTATAGCAAAATCTTTCAACCTTAACAATTGCTGATGAAGACCTATTTGGGTCAAAAATATGACCAAGAATTTTAGATCCTTCTGGTGGGAAAGTAAATTAAAACTAAAAAATTAAAAAATATATATCATGTATTCAGGAGCTCTTTTTGGCTTCCTGCTTTATATATATGCATGAAAACCTATCATCCATTCAGAAAGCATCTAAAGTCATTTCTAAAGACCCCTTATAAAACTACAATTTAAATTCTTAAATAATTATATCCTCCAAGGTTGTATAAGCAGCATGTGACCTCAATAGTTAAGATTAAAAATCCAAGATAAGTAAGATTTATGGGCTTTTTACAATGATATATTGTTCAGTAAAATCATAGGGAAATGGTACAGATAAATAATTATATAACAGAATAGATATTAATTAGATTAATACAGATAAACTTAAAAAATTTAAACCTTAAAGAAATTAGCAAATACAATAATATAAGTAAATGACAAGTTGCAAGCAGTGTAGTCAAAAATCCTTTTTAACAATCCCAATAGGCTTATTTACTCTTTTGAGGGGAAAAGCTGAAAATAATAAGCAAGCAATACACTTTCAGATCTCTTTTTAAGGTTATTTCCCCTCCCCCAGTATTTTCATCCATTCAGATTTTGTTTGTCAGAGCTCTGAATTTCATCATAGTGAGGGAGAATTCTGCACTGAACATAGTGTGCATGACACTTATAATGGCTATGGGTAAATCAAAAAGCCAAAGGGGTGTGAGGAGATTAATTTCTCCCCTGAATTTTAAAATTAGTCAAGCTCTCAACTACAAGGTATTCAATCAGCACAAAAAAACCCTGGAAAAGAATTAAGCAGATCCAAACTGCACTTTTTAGCCCTACCAACTCAAACTCTTTTGAGGGCCAGATATGGCTCTTTCTGCAGGAGCCATAAAGTCAATTTTTTTTTCAGGCGCTGTTACAGGAGCGCGCACTGTGAGCACTGTACGGCTCTCACGAAATTACATTTTAAAAAATGTGGCGTTTATGGCTCTCACATCTAAAAAGGTTGCCAACCCCTGATCTAGGTCATGATCACTAACTGTAGATGTCCCCGAAAGCTCCATCTTGTGCCTTCTTCTCTTCTCACTCTATACTATTTTTCTTGGCAATATTTTAAGCTCTCATTGATTCAATTACTTCTATGAAGATAAGTTTCAGGTAGTACTATATGATTTGATATTCACAATAATCCTGCTATTATTATCCCCATTTTACAGATAAGGAAATTAAGTCAGGCAGAGATTAAGTGATTTTGCTGGGGTGAGACAATTGTCTAACTGGTCCTGTTCTAATATTACATTCACTGAACGTTATCCCATATATCACTTATGCTTAACACATTATAGTTAATATGTTGCCATCTTTTTGTACCCACAATTCTTCTATTGATATTTAGGTCACTCAAACTGTCTTTGAAGGCCTAAGTATTCCAAGAAATATAGCCATACAATATTTGTAGCATATTACTTTTATAAGGGTGTTTTCTCTTGTTTTGTTTTTGTTTTTGTCAAAGAACACTTTGGAATCATTTGAAATATTATACAATTTCCTAAGTAAAATCCAATACCTTATTCCTCCTATGAAATTCTAAGACCAACTCAATATGCATTTGCTATATATGTTCTAGATATATATGTTCCATAATATTCATATACTAAGGACTGTCTATCCAATTGCTTATAGTGTGTTCAACAGATATTTTTCTTCCATTTGGTTTTCTCATGTGAATGTTTAGGATAATCCATTTTGAATAAGTAGGGCTCTCATTTAGAAGACTCTGCAATATCCTCAAGCTTAAAACAATCAACACAGGAGGATATGGAGGATATTACCATCTCTACCTAATCTATCTCACATTTGGGTCACATAAAATATATTTATCATAACAGAGAAGAATATTTTGGCCATAAAATATGTACCCATTTAGTACTTGCCATTAATAAACAGAAGGTCATTTAATGGAATGCCTTAAAAATCTCTCCAACATAAGCATTTTAGAATTATAATTTATAATAGTCTAGCTAGTCAATAAACATTTATTAATCACCTACTATATGCCAGGCATTGTGGTAAGCACTGGAGAATACAAAGAAAGGTTAAAGACAATAACTGCTCTCAAGGAACTCAGAGTCTAAGGTAGGATACAAAATGTTAACAGAAAGAAACTAGAATTAAAGGGAATTCAAAAGATAAAATCCCAGCCAAAATTGAGCAAGGGTTCTGATTTTAGTTAACAGTCTCAGAATAACCACAATTTAAAATGTCCATGCATCCTAGAGAATTATTTTCCTAAAATGATTCATTGTGTCTTTGATAAGTCTTAATTCTCCTTTCCACTTGATCATAAATAAATACAAGGGATACTTCCATTAAGTGAAATAATAGAACATTTCTTCCTTCTCTTATCCAGAGCATTGCAAAGGCAAAGAGTAAGTTCACCAGTGAAGTTTCTTACCCTTAGACATTCATCACCCTAACGTTATCCATAGGGAAAATTTTCCTCACTGAATTTTCGACTACTTTTCTCACACTAATTAGGCTCTTGGTAAAGAGAAAAAGGTTTAGTTCCAAGCATTCTTTTTAGAATTGATAGCTAAATAAAGACTGTGATTAGATTGTGATAAGGATCTCTCATCCAAGGATTAAGCCTAAAATACTGTTCTAATATTATTTTGTAATATGTAGCATAAAGAGGGAGCAGAAACATTTTCAGAATTTTTGTACACAGAAACCTTAAATATGTATAAGAAATTCTTCATTGGATGAGAATCTTTAAGGTTATGTTAATTCTAACATTTTAATGTGATATATGTAATATGTATGTATATATATGAACATTATATATACATATATAAAATGTATATTTGTGTATATATGTATAGCATACATATGTGTGTATTAGTATATAATCACCAAGATATAATTTTGCTAATTGCCAAAAAGTAAACATACCAGGATCTTGCATTTTCTATACTCTTCAGTCATCTGGATAATGAAAAAGATATATTCAGCTTTATTTTAAAGCCTAGTTTCCCAGCTTTTGGAACAAGAACTCACTATTTGACAAAAACTGCTAGGAAAATTGGAAAATAGCATGGGAAAAATCAGGTCTAGATCAGCATCTCATACCCCAAATAAAGATAAATTCAAAATAGGTAAATGACTTAAATAGAAAGAATGAAATCATAAACAAATTAGGTAAACATAAAATAGTATACTTGTCAGATCTGGGAAAGAAAGGAATGTAAGACCAAGCAAGATAGAGATAGAGAACATTGCAAAATGAATGATTTTGATTATATGAAATTTAAAATTTTTTGTGCAAATAAAACCAATGCAACCAAAATTAGAAGGAAAGCAATAAATCAGGAAAAAATTTTATAACATTTTAATTTATACATCTTTATAATTTATATATTTATAGCATTATAACAAAACTCTCTGGAAAAGATTTAATTTCCCAAATATATAAAGAATTAAGTCAAATGTACCAAAAAAAAAATCAAACCATTCTCCAATTGACAAATGGTCAAAGGATTCAAAAAGGCAGATGAAGAAATCAAAACTATCAATAATCATATGAAAAAGTCTTCTAAATCCCTTCTGATTAGAGAAATGCAAAGTAAAACAACATTGAGATACTACCTCACACCTAGTAGACTGGCCAATATGGCAGCAAAGGAAAGTGATAAATTGGAGGGGATATGTGCAAAATTGGAACAGTAATGCACTTCTGGAGGAGTTGTGAACTGATCCAACCATTCTGGCTGGCAATTTGGAACTATGCTCATAGGGCTATAAAAGAATGCCTGTCCTTTGATCCAGCCATATCACTGCTGGATTTGTATCCCACAGAGATAATAAAAAAATACTCCTACAAAAATGTTTATAGCTGAGCTCTTTGTGGTGGCAAAAAAAAATGGAAAATAAGGGGGTTTCCATCCATTGGGGAATGGCTGAACAAACTGTGGTATCTGATGGTGATGGAATACTGCTGTGCTGAAAGAAAAGATGAACTGAAGAATTTCTATGTGAACTTAAAAGGCCTCTAGGAATTGATGCATAGTGAAAGGAGCACATTGTACAGGGAGACTGATACATTGTGGAATGATAGAGTATAATAGATTTTTTCTACTAACAACAATGCAATGATCCAGGAAAATCTAGAGAGACTTAGGAGAAAGAATGCTATCCACATGCAAAGAAAGATATGTGTGAATAGAAATGCAGAGGGAAAACATAAGTTCAGTCACATGGTTTAATGGGGATATGATTGAGATTTTGGGATTAAAAAGTCACTGTAGTTCAAACATGAAAAATATGGAAATGGGTATTAAACAATGATATATGTATAACCCAGTGAACTGCCCATGATGCCACTTTCAATAAATGTCAGAGACAAGACTCAGAATAGGCTCTCTGTTGCCTCTATGTTCAATATTCTTTCCACTGCATCACAACTTGCTTATTAATAGTTCTCATAAAGATTATAAAAAAATGTGAAAGTACATGGGACAGTAGTTAACATCCTTCTGATTGCCCTTTGGGTACTACATGTATTGCTCTTGATTTTTTTCCTCATTCTTTTGGCATTATTTTTCCCTCTCTAAAATATTTTGAAAATTCTTTTAAGACTTTGAAACCTCAAGCAAAGATCTTCTCCATGCACAGTTGTGTTTCCCAGATTCATCTTGTGAGGTGGCATTTCTACTTGTTAATATAACATATTTTGGACTGAGGTGCTATAATCCAAATGTGGTAGATTTGCAATAATTAGTGATGAAAAATATGTAAATGATGACAAATCTGTTTCATTTTCTTTCTGTTTGTTGTCCTCTTGCCAGGCTTATCTACAAATTCTTTTGGAATTATATGGCTTTGTTTGGTCTCATGCCAAGCTTCCTTCTGACTTCTTTTCACTTCCAATGCTTTTTCACTAACTTGTGAAGCAATACAGTTCTTCATCTTCTGCCAATATTGTAGGTATTGTGGTTGACTGCCATATTTCTTTTCTTTCTGAGAAGATCAAATAGTTGCTGGGTGAGAGGTTTCTAGAATCATTTGACCTCAACTTTGTGGTGACTAATTTGCATAAATCCAATTTCCAAAGAAAGCAATCATAATAAAGATCATTATCTTTGCTATTTCTACATTTCTCATTGTTAATAGGAAACGATGAAGTTTTCAAAATTAAAAGATATATTTTTTCTTCTTTAGTCTTTCTTCTAATTTGAGGTCGATTTTGATCTCTTTTCTAACTAGCCAATCATGTGACTGCGCAGAAATAACTGATTCCCATATAATTCTACATCAGGAACTTGTCCATCAGTAACTTCCTATCCATTGAAATATAATAGGTATCATTTCTGTGGCCCCATTAGGGTTTGTCATGTCCAAAACATTCCAAAACTCTTCTTAAAGAAAGGATTCAGGATGTATAATTTAGGATTCTGAGTAGTCAGCAGGTCTCTTATATTTCTTAAACTTGCACTGTATTTTACTAGCATACTTCACATGGTATGTGTATAATTTTTTACCAGCATGCTTCAAATTTACTAGCTCAACTTTGCATTGAAGTCCCTAAGTACATATATTTGCCTTCATATAATTTCTCTACATATTCATTCTTTACAACAAATATTGGTACATCCAGAGAAATTATTGGGGTGTTAGTATTTTTTTAGTTCTTGCCTTGGGGGGGTTGTGTTTTGATTTTAGCTTTTTACACTAATATCTGTAATGCAGGGGCTAACTGCAATAGATGGTATTAGGCCAGCCAGAGGGGCCCTCAGGCAGATGTTGAAGTCGGTGTTGAACAGGAGTCCTGCACCTAAGCTGAATGAGAGGTAGATGGACTCTCTCTCACTAGCAAAAGCCAAGACCCCTTAAGATCAAGATTCTCAGCCTCTGCCCCTGGGAGTTGGAATCAATTCTATTAGACAATTAGTGTAGTCTCCAGGAAGGAGGCTGGCACTCCTGAAACTAACTGTTTAATAAAAGTTTGTCAACTAGAGCTAATAATCTGATCTGACTGCTGGTGATACTTGGCCTTTGATAAAAGTAAAGGTAATGACTTCAAAGATCTTTAAGCTTGAGATTAAATGGGTTTATTGGTAATTAAATTGAGTCAGGTAAAAGGGAGTTGGAAAGTGAGTGAGGTAACCTAAGATCTTGACTAAATAATATCACTAAACTATTTTAGTTAATACTGAAAGGTCTTCCCTAGGTGCAGCAGTATGAGAGAGCATTGAGGGCAATATCAACTTTGATACTCTTGGTTGCTGACCCAGGGCTGCCAAGCCCTGAGCCAGATGGTGATGTCTTGATAGTAGAATTTGTCTCTTGTTTATAATAAGGGTTGTTTGGGTATGCCAGAGCTGTTGAATTTTGCTAGCTATGGTAGTTGTTCCTACCTGCCTAAAGAATCTAATCCAAACCACCCAGACGACCCAGGGGCCCACATTTCCACCCTTTTCCTCCCTAACCCTGGACATCAGAGCCAGAAGTGAAGTCAGGGGTCTGGGGACCCCCTTTTATACCCTCACTTCAACTGTCACCCTGGCACCCAGATTGGGTCCTCGGCCAGGTTCTGTGTTCTAAATTGGCAACTGCCAGCTTGCAACCCACAAGAACATGATTGCAGGATTTTATCCATAATGTATCTCATTAAATGTTTCTTATTGTCTTGAAATATACAATAAAATTAATTACACCCAAAAAAATGGCTATCTCTCCCAGGAGAACTTGTGAACCATCTTTCCATTTAACTGCAACTTGCTTTTGTCTTCTTTTTATATTCAGACAAGAATACAAATATTGCAATGGTTCAGTTCTACCACAAAGTACTTCTTTTGTGCCTCTTTATGGGTGAAAGTGAATTTGGGTTCTCAAAGGTTATGTCAGTGGACTGCAAGCTCTGGACAGATCCAATATGCTATAACCAAAAAGAACTTTAACAACTTTAACAAAAAAGAACTTTAGGACCCCACAAAAGACTAATGACTAATTATGCTGAAGACCAAGAGTGTCTTCATTAGTACATTATCATCTATGTGATAAATTCTCTGATATTGCCAATCCCTGAAACAAAGGTAATTTTTCAAAATGTCCTCCACTCCTATGAGTTCCCTATTTGCTTCTGCAGTGAAGATGGTAGGGTTTCAGAAACTTTTTAAGAATCCTAAATTTTGGGGCAGCTGGGTAGCTCAGTGGATTGAGAGCCAGGCCTAGAGATGGGAGGTCCTAGGTTCAAATCCGGCCTCAGACACTTCCCAGCTGTGTGACCCTGGGCAAGTCACTTGACCCCCATTGTCTACCCTTACGACTCTTCCACCTATAAGTCAATACACAGAAGTTAAGGGTTTAAAAAAAAAAGAATCCTAAATTTTGGATTTCCAAAATCATTTACTAATCTCTTGACACTAAATATGAGACACTAAACAAGAGACAGCAAATTAGCATACCGTTTGTGTTAGTTGAAATTTGGGGTTCATTTGAGCCTTAAATATTTAGATATATGACATAAACTTCCTGTGAACATTTAGGGGACTTTGAAACTACATTTCCCAGGATTCAATGGGTTTCCTGTCTTACGTTGTGACGTGAGCCAAAGGAAAGCATAGCTTAAATAGAGAGGACAACATGGCTTTGAATAAAATATTTATACTTCTCTCTATATCCACCTATATCCATTTTAATTGTAATAGTAATGGCAACCAGAAGTTTGGAATTTGGACTCTCAGTTTTTCAGATAGCCTAGCAAGCCATGCAACTCTGAGAAACCTCCGGATCCTCCCCAGAGCCTCAGACCTGCTCTTGTGCTATTTTTGGCCACTTTGCTAAGTTTTTTTGAGCAATTTTTTGAAAGGGGAAAGTGGTTTTAAATGCCATGTTTTTATTGATAGCACTTTGTTTTTACCTGCTGTTAAGGGAGAAACTAGGGAAAGGTGCCTTAAACAGTAAACAGGTGGGTGTGTGTGAGAGATAGGAATGACAGGAAGGGGCCCAACAAGTAGGGAGACTAAAGTTTAATAGCAAAGGGGTGTCTATTACTGAATTGGCTGTTAGATCCAACTGCCACTCTGAAGCACCAAGACTAGGCCTATGGTAATAAGCAAAGTAAAGGCAGGAGTTTATAAGTTAAGGCAACACATTTAATCAAGAAAAAACTAAGATTTAAAATGGGAATAGGGTTACTACACTTAAAAGCTAAGGGCAAACCACAGGGACAGGGGAAGGACTTGACTACACTAAACTTAGACCTAAGCCAGACAGGGCCCAGAGAATAACAGGACTGGAGTGGGGATCCTCACAGTAGAGTCCAGAGATGTTTTCAGGATACCAGGAACCAACCACTCCAGAACTGATGGTCCAAAGCAGCCCAGTAGGGAGAGGAGCCTGCAAGCTGTCCACCAGATCGCAGATCACTCCCTACTCAGTGCTGTTGTGCAGGATAGATGTCCTCTGCTTCCAACCTTCACCACACTCCAGGATCCCAGGGAATCAGGGTGCAACTCCACAAGCTCTGAGGTCTCCCAGGGAATCAGTTACTGTCTGTAACTCCCACCATGGAGTCCTTCTCAGAGAGTGCAAGCAACTTCCTTCTTCCCCATTCCATGTGGAATTCTCCAGCCCTTCCTGCTAGGTCCACATTAACTATATATAAACTAATACCTAAATAATCCTCACAACACTGCTGATGATGATCTCTGAAGCTGCTTTAGCCAGTTTGAGCCTCTCCCACCGGACCCTCCCTGGGTCCCTATGTTACAATTAAAAATGTATTTTATTGTATTTTGCTGGTTGTTTTTGTGAATTAATTTTGTTGTTTTACATTGATTTTCCTGTTGCACTAAATCGTTTTAAGCTAATGAAGTTTTGGCTACTAGATTAATTCTGTTTATGATTTTATTGTAACTCCCAAATAGTGTACAAATCTATTAGAATTGGTAAAAAAGGGTTTTGACTACATAGCTTATAATCTGTTCCTCATATTGTATTTCCTGATTTCTTTAAGGCTTCATTTTTTTAAGTTTATCTGTACCAATCCAATTCTATTATCTGTACCATTTATGAACCTCTTAAACATTTTTAAGTTGTAAAAAAGCCCATAAGCCTTATGTATACTGGATTTGCCGTCTCAACTATAGGATCACATGCCTTAAGTTTTTATTCTATTTTGATAATTGTGTACAACCTTGAAGACTTTAATGCCTTGAGAATTTAAATTATAATTTCATAAGAGGTCTTTAGAATTGACTTTAGATGGCTAGTACCCTTCTGTATAAATGATAAGGTTTTATATATTTATTATAAAGAATTTTTGTCTTAAAGGGGTAGAGGAAACATGAGAGTTTCCTACCCATTTTTTTTACACAAGAAGCCAGGAGAGCTCCTGTCTACTTGATGTTTAGTCTCTATGTTTTAGCTTGTTTTCCCATCAGAAGGACCTAGAATTCCTGAGGATAACTTAGACCTAGAAGGGTTTTTTTTTTAATCAGATTTTTTTTTAGGCTCTGCCCCACAATTGCTATGGAGGCAGTAATATTTGTTAAGAAAATATCTTAGCCAAGGTCAAATGATTTATTATAACTGTTGAATTTGTAACAAGTATACAATTTTTTAAACATCATGGCAAGTGGTTATAATAATGGGTTTTGTTTGCTATTCTCTTTAAATTTGTTATTGGAAATTATGGTACTTTATTTGTATGTGCATTATGAATCTGCTATTTTGTAAAAACCATTTACACTCACAGTTCATGAAAAAGCTTAACAGGAAATGGATCTCATTTTGTGTGAAAAACCTTTCACTAATTCTAAGCTATATATATATAATTTTTATTTTTAAAACATTCTTTTATTTTTCTTCCTTGCATGTGCAATGTAATATGTGTTCTTTTCTCTCATTTTTATGCTTGAGAGCATTGTAATTTTTTCCCTGAATTTTAATTTTATTATTGCTTTTTCTTTTAATTTTTTAATAGGATAATTGATTTTTTTCCTTTTTTTTATTTTTGTACTTAAAGTACATATAATAAATTTTAATCCTTTTTTTAATTTTACAGTGATATAAGTTTAATGTAAATATATATTTGCTATAATTTTAATGCATACCCAAGAAGCCATAGACTATAGTAACCTGCCAATTATTGGTCAGTATTATGGGACTGTGATTAATGTCTCTCTGTCTGATTCCAAGAGAAAGGAGAAAAAAGAGCCACAAGGTCATGGAAACCAACTGAGAATCTGCAAAGTGCCAAGGATCAAAAGGCCATGCAGGCCATAGATTGAGGAAGTTCTATGTTAATACTGAAGGGCTTGAAACTAGTGTTTGAGGTTCAGGGTTGCAGTTTCTAACATGTTAGAGGCCAGACTTCCCATGAGCTTCTTTCCTAGTAAGCACCTAAGATTGGCTATCATTATGCCTCATTCCTTGAGAAGGTACAGGAAAAATCAGATGAGGGAAAGACATTTCCCTTGCACACATATTTGGTCCTCTTATTTCTCATATATAGAGAGTGGCAACTTTCTGTAGTCCTGGTTCCTGAATGGGTAATTGCAAACTGCTTAAATCACTTTAATTGGGCCTTGATTCAAAGACCTGTTATAAATTTATTTTTTTTCCTTACATTTTTTTTAATTTTAAACCCTTAACTTCTGTGTATTGACTTATAGGTGGAAGATTGGTAAGGGTAGGCAATGGGGTCAAGTGACTTGCCCAGGGACACACAGCTGGGAAGTGTCTGAGGCCGGATTTGAACCCAGGACCTCCTGTCTCTAGGCCTGGCTCTCAATCCACTGAGCTACCCAGCTGCCCCCTTTTCCTTACATTTTTTGCACATAAGACTTTGACATTTTACATTTCATTCACAAGTTAATTTTTTTCTCTTTTATTTGGATTTTATTTTTATTTTATTTTATTATTTCTTTTGCCAATTGATTTCATACAACCCTATGACTCAGCCATGTGTTCTTAGCTGACCTGAGGTACCCTCTTCAGGGGATAATGTGTTATTGATTCTCCTTGGGGGGAGGGGTTTAAGTTTTATAATCATAATGTCTGTATTATAATCTATAATGCAAAATGTTAATGCTTTTAAGAGTAATTTCATGGGGGAATGTATAATTCACCTCAGAAGGGAATGTATATTTTATAATCTATAATGTAAAGTTTCAATTCTTTTGAGAGTAATTTCAGAATAAGAAATTTGCCATCTCCCCAGAATCCAGACAATAAACCTGTTTAGAGAGGGCCCCTTGAAGATGCCTGAAGAGCCTTCACTGGATCATGAAGATCCAAATTGAATTTTGGGGTGAAGTTAATTGAACTATGAGGAGTTGAATGCATTTGTTTTGAATGTACATTCTTATGCCAATATGGGACTGCCTCAATTGGCTTTTTCTCAATGCAGCTAATTTTTGTCTTCTTTTCTTTTATCCCCAAATTTCTGTAATTTAAAAGTTATGTTTACAAGAGAGTTTAAGGAGACCAGTCTCTTTCTGCTCTCATGGAAGAATGTGTTAGTGGAACTTTGGCATTCATTTGAACCTTAAATATTTAGATATATGACATAAACTTTCTGTGGGTGTTTAGGGGACTTTGAAACTACATTTCCCATGATTCAAAGGGTTTCCTATCTTATGTGGTGACATGAGCCAATGTAAAGCATACCTTAAATAGAGAGGACTTGATTGGAACACTCTCTTTCATACAAGGAGTCAGGTGGGCAGAAGGTATGGCAGGCAATTTGAGTTAGATCTTAGCAGACTCATGGTCTTCTTTATTTTACCAACATGGATTTAAATAAAATTTTTATACTTCTATCTATATCCATCTATATCCATTTTAATCATAACATATTAGGAGAACTGAACTATGTTCATTAGCATCAAGAAATCCATAATATTAAGCAGTGAAATTCATGCTCATTTTACTGTGTGACTCTTTCCATACTATACAAATGTTTACAGGATTAGAGAGAGTGGTCAAATTAGATACTTAATTTAATTCCCTCACCCTGTGGCTGTTCAGTTTTGACAAAGAAAAGCAAGCTACATGATGTCAGAGAAAGCTCTGGGAATGGCATTTTTATACTTGCCTTAGCATTTTTAAACCCATAGGCAGGAAGGCAAGGGCTAGGCAAAAGGAATTAAGTAATTTGCCCAGAATTACAAATCTAGGAAATGCCTGGGGCCAGATTTGAACCCAGACCTGCCCAACTCCAGGCCTGAGACTCTATCTACAATGTGACCTAGCTTCCTGCCTTAGGATTTGGCACAGAAACCTGTGCCTAGGAAAAACAAGAAGTTATATGTCCTCTATATATTCTGCATATAACTATTGACTGAATCATGTGAGATTTTTATCATTGAAAAATGCTCATAATTATACTCTGTGACTACAGGTATATCTCTTCCCATCCAATATTCATTAATTTACCCAATCATTAGCTACTAATGTAAACTACTTACATAGTAGGAACTTGATATCTATCAATTGATTGATTAGTTATTGGAAAAGGGAACTATAAAGACAAATAAAATGTATTCTCTGCTTTCCAGGCATTTACAGAAAGTTCCACAAACTTAAAATGACTTGTACCCTACTGAGAAAGTCAGAAGAGATAAACCAAGGGGAGTAGGGGACTGAAGAGGTTAAAAAAAGGGAGGGGAGGAAAGGGGAGAGGGAATTCATTAGGCCTTAAAAAATAAAAAGAGGGGAAGAATAAGGGAGGGGGTGGAAAGGGAAATAAATCAAGGGAGGGGACAAGGGGGACTGATTTAAAACAAACCACTGGTTTAAAAGGCAATAACATAAGAAGAAGGGGTAGAACTAGGAGAGGATACCAAAAATGTTGGGGAATACACAATTGATAATTATAATTCAGAATGTGAATGGGATGAACTCACTCATAAAATGGAAGCAAATAGCAGAGTGGATTAGAAACCAAAATCCTACTAAATGTGGTCTAAAAGAAACACATATAAGGTGGGTGGACATACACAGGTTTAAGGTCAATGATTGGAGAAAAATATTTTGGGCTTCAAATGAGAAAAAGAAAGCAGGAATGGCTATTATGATTTCTGACAAAGCCAAAGTAAAAATAGATCTGATTAAAAGAGACAGGGAAGGTATTTACATCTTGATAAAAGGCAGTATAGACAACGAGGAAATAACAGTACTAAACATGTATGCACCAAATGGAATAGCATCCAGATTCCTAAAGGAGAAACTGTTAGAGCTCAAGAAGGAATTAGATAATAAAACTATACTAGTGGGACATCTAAATATTCCTCTTTCAGATCTACATAAATCAAACCAAAAAATAAATAAGAAAGAGATGAGAGGTGAATGAAATCCTAGAAAAATTAGATTTAATAGAAATGTGGAGAAAAAGAAATAGGGACAAAAAGGAATACACCTTCTTTTCATCTGCACATGGAACATTCACAAAGATTGACCGTGTAATAAGGCAAAGAAACATTGCAAACAAATGCAAAAGAGCAGAAATAATAAACATAACCTTTTCAGATCACAATGCAATAAAAATAATAATTAGTAAGGACACATGGACAGGCAAACCAAAAACTAAATGGAAATTAAATAATATGATTCTCCAAAACCAGTTAGTTAATGAAGAAATCATAGAAACAATTAATAATTTCATTAAAGATAATGACAATGATGAGACATCCCACCAAATTTTGTGGGTTGCAGCTAAGGCAGTACTCAGGGGGAAATGTATATCCTTGAGTGCATATATTAACAAATTAGAGAGGGCAAAGATCAATGAACTGGGTATGCAAATAAAAAAAAATCTAGAAAGGGAACAAATTAAAAATCCCCAGTTAAAAGAAGAGACTTCCGGTTAAGATGGAGGCAGAGAAAGGAGCAGCTACTCGATCTCTCCTAACTGAAGCATACAGGACCCCTCAAGGGGAAATAAAAACAAGCCCAGAAAAACGAAGGAACCCCACAACAGGGCGCAGCATTGAAGGTACACAGAATCAGGGCATTTCCACGCTATAAAGGGGTGAAACAGCTCTCACTAAAACGCGAGAGGAATAAGCCCCTCCCCCAACCCCTACACCACACACCTCGCAAAACACCAAGGCCAATGCACAAGAGTGAAAATGGGACTGGGGCAACCAGTAAATCACTAGCAGCCCCAGGGCTTGTACCTGTGTGCCACAAGACGAGGGACCCCAAGTGGCTGGGGGACACGCACGGACTTTCCCAAGCGTCTGTGCAGGTGAAGGCACTGCCACGGGCCAGGAAGAAGATCTCTAACGCAGGGACTTTCCCAAGCTTCTGCCCAGGTGAAGGCATTGCCCCAGGTGCAATTAAAGATCTCCAGCCCACGGATTTTCCCTACCTTCTGCATGGGTGAAGACAGTGCCCTAAGTGAGAATAACTATCTCTAACACAGAGACTTTCCCTAGCATCTGTGTGGGTGAAGGTAGTGCCTTAGGCTTGAATAAAGATCTCCAGCCCAGGCTTGGACCTAGAGTGAGGACCCGGAGCAGACGGGAGTGCGGCTGTGGAAGCAGCTCCTGAGACTGCTGAAGGAGCCTCGGGCAGAGGGGCAGACCGGGGTCTACCAGGAGGCCTGACCCTGAGGATAAGGAGACAGGAGCCCCCAGGAGCTTAGAAAGCGCAGGCAGACCCTGAGTGTGAAGACAAAGCTGAAAGGGGGCGGGGATAATGATGGCAAGCCAAGAACTCCACAAGAAGAAAAAGATTATCAAGAAAAACTCTGGAACACTCGACAATTTTTACACAGAGAAAATCCAGACAACAGAGGAGGACAAACAAGTAATCATATCCAAACCTTACCAAAAAAATGAAAGCTGGTCACAAGCTATTGAAGAGTTCAAAAATGAGATGTTGAAGAAGACGGAAGAGATCTGGCAAGAAAATAACATCTTAAAAGGCAGAATCTCACAATTGAAAAGTGAGGCTGAGAAATCAAATGAACAGATAAGCAAATCGAACACCAGAAATGACCAGATTGAAAAGGAAAAACCAAAAGATTATAGCTGAAAACCAAAAGTTATAGCCGAAAACCAGTCCTTAAAGGCTAGAATTGAAAAATTAGAACACAATAATCTCTCAAGACAACAAGAACAAATAAAACAAAGTCAAAAGACTGATAAAATAGAAGGAAACATGAAATATCTTAATGAGAAAGTGACAGACCAAGAAAACCAGTCAAGACGAGACAATTTGAGAATCATTGGTCTTCCTGAAAAGGCAGAAATTAATAGAAACTTGGACCCCATACTTAAAGAAATTATTCAGCAAAATTGCCCTGAAGTTCTACAACAAGAGGGCAATATAGACAATGAAAGGATCCATAGAACACCCTCTACACTGGACACAGAAAAGTCAACACCCAGAAATATAATAGCAAAATTCAAGAGCTTTCAAGTAAAAGAAAAAATCTTACAAGAAGCCAGATAGAGACAATTCAAATATCAAGGAGCAACAATCAGGATCACACAGGATCTGGCAGCCTCCAAGCTAAAAGACCGCAAGGCTTGGAACACGATATTCAGAAAGGCAAGAGAGCTGGGTCTTCAGCCACGGATCAACTACCCATTAAAACTGACTATATACTTCCAGGGGAAAGTATGGACATTCAACAAAATTGAAGAATTCCAAGTCTCACAAAAGAGACCAAGACTAAATGGAAAGTTTGATACCCAACCACAAAAATCAAGAGAAACATGAAAAGGTAAATAAGAAAAAGAGGGAAAAGAAAGAAAACTTATAATTTTTTTTTAAATTTGACTCTTGAAGGGCTCAAATAAGATCTAATTATCTGTATTACTATGTGGAGAAATGCTGTGTATAATTATCTGTAGTGAACTCTATTCACTATTATAATATTCACTATTATAGCAACCAGAAGAATAATTCATAGGGAGAGGATAGGATACTAAATGGTCTAAAATGACATGGAGGGTGGGAAAGAGGGGGGGAATAGTAGGGGACATCAAGAAAAATCTGAGGAAATAAGAAAAATAGGATATTCTATTACACACAAAGAGGACATGGGAAAAGGAGGAGATAAATACAATTATAAGAAGGAGAGGGAGAGAGCATTAAGAGGGAATAATCAAACCTTACTCTCAGTGTAAACAACCCAGAGAGGGAAGAGTAGCTTTATTATCTATTGGGATATAAAACTCTATCTAACCCTACTGAGAAAGTCAGAAGGCACAAACCAAAGGGAGCAGGGGAGTGGGGAGGTCAAAAAAGTGAGGGGAGAAAAAGGGGGAGGGAATTAATTAGGCCTTTAAAAAACAAAAAGAGGGGAATAACAAGGGAGGGGGAAGAAAGGGAAGTAAATCAAGGGAGGGGATAAGGGATACCAGCTCAAAGCAAACCACTGGTTTAAAACAAAATAGTGTAAGAAGAAGGGGTGGGTCTAGGGGAGGATACAAAAATGTCAGTGAATGGACAACTGATAATTGTAACTCTGAATGTGAATGGGATGAACTCACTCATAAAACAGAAGCAAATAGCAGAGTGGATCAGAAACCAAAATCCTACCATATGTTATCTGCAAGAAACACATATGAGGCGAGTAGACGCACACAAGTTTAAGGTTAAGGGATTGAGCAAAATCTTTTGGGTGTCAAATGAAAAAAAGAAGGCAGGAGTGGCTATTATGATCTCTGACAAAGCCAAAGTAAAAATAGATATGATTAAAAAAGACAGGAAAGGTCATTTCATCCTGATTAAAGACAGTATAAACAATGAGGAAATAACACTGCTCAATATATATGCACCAAGTGGCATAGCATCCAAATTCATAAAGGAGAAACTGGCAGAGTTCAAGAAGGAAATAGATAGTAAAACCATACTAGTGGGAGATCTAAATATTCCTCTTTCAGATCTAGATAAATCAAACCGAAAAATAAATAAGAAAGAGGTAAGAGAGGTGAATAAAGTCCTAGAAAAATTAGATTTAATTCACATGTGGAGAAAAATAAATAGGGACAAAAAGGAATACACCTTCTTTTCAGTTGCACACGGTACATTCACAAAGATTGACCATGTAATAGGCCATAGAATCATTGCAAACAAATGCAAAAGAGCAGATATAATAAATGTAACTTTCTCAGATCATAATGCAATAAAAATAAAAATTAGTAAGGGCACCTGGACAGGCAAATCAAAAACCAATTGGAAATTAAACAATATGATTCTCCAAAACCAATCTGTCAAAGAAGAAATCATAGAAACAATCAGCAATTTCATTGAAGAGAATGAAAAGGGTGAGACATCCTACCAAATTCTGTGGGATGCAGCCAAGGCAGTACTCAGGGGTAAATTTATATCCTTGAGTGCATATATTAACAAATTAGGGAGGGCAGAGATTAATGAATTGGGTATGCAATTCAAAACATTAGAAAGCGAACAAATTAAAAACCCTCCGATGAAAACTAAATCATAAATACTAAAAATTAAGGGAGAAATTAATAAAATGAAAAGTAAAAGAACTATTGAATTAATAAATAAAACTAGAAGCTGGTATTTTGAAAAAAACAGATAAAATAGACAAAGTACTGGTAAATCTAATAAGAAAAAGGAAAGAAGAAAACCAAATTGACAGTATCAAAGATGAAAAGGGAGACCTCACCTCTAATGAAGGGGAAATTAAGGCAATCATTAAAAACTATTTTGCCCAATGATATGGCAACAAATATAACAATTTAGGAGATATGCATGAATATTTACAAAAATATAAATTGCCTAGAATAACAGCAAAAGAAATAGAATGCCTAAATAATCCCATATCAGAAATAGAAATTGAACAAGCCATCAACAAACTCCCTAAGAAAAAATCACCAGGACCTGATGGATTCACAAGTGAATTCTATCAGACATTCAAAGAGCAACTAATCCCATTACTATCCAAATTATTTGATATGATAAGCAAAGAAGGAGTCCTACCAAATTCCTTTTATGACACAAATATGGAACTGATTCCAAAGCCAGGTAGACCAAAAATAGGAAAAGAAAACTATAGATCAATCTCCCTAATGAACATAGATGCAAAAATCTTAAATAGAATATTAGCAAAGAGACTCCAGCAAGTAATTAAGAAGATCATCCACCATGATCAGGTGGGATTTATACCAGGAATGCAAGGATGGTTCAACATTAGGAAAACCATCCACATAATTGACCATATCAACAGTCTAACAAACAAAAATCACATGATTATCTCAATAGATGCTGAAAAAGCCTTTGACAAAATACAGCATTCATTCTATTGAAAACACTGAAAAGTATAGGAATAGAAGGACCCTTCCTAAAAATAATAAACAGTATATACCTAAAACCATCAACAAGCATTATATGCAATGGGGATAAATTAGAAGCCTTCCCAATAAGATCAGGAGTGAAACAAGGATGCCCATTATCACCTCTATTATT
>NC_058131.1:396117289-396168858 GCF_016433145.1 Gracilinanus agilis | reverse complement strand
AGGAGAATATGAAACACCTCATTGATTCAACCAAAGATCTGGAGAACAGAGCTAGAAGAGACAACTTAAGAATTATTGGTTTACCAGAACATCATGATAAAAGAAAAAAGTTTAGATAGCATTTTACAAGAAATTATCAGAGAAAATTGCCCAGAAATTCTTGAACAAGAGGGAAAAGTGGAAATCGATAGAATCCACAGATCACCTCCTACATTTAATCCACAACTGACAACTTCCAGGAATATTATAGCCAAATTCAAAAACTACCAGACCAAGGAAAAATATTAGAAGCTGCTAAAAAGAAGTCATTCAGATATCAGGGAGCCACAGTTAGAATAACACAGGGTCTAACTGCATCTACATTGAAGGACCGGAAGGCATGGAACACAATATTCCAGAAAGCAAGAGAACTGGGTCTACAACCAATAATCAACTATCCAGCAAGACTAACTATATTATTGCAGGGGAAAGTATGGTCATTCAATAAAATTGAGAAGTTCCAAACATTCATCAAGAATCAATACTAAGTATCAGTTCCAAGGCAAGAAGAGTGTAAATGTTAGACAACTGGAGTTGAGTGACTTGCCCAGGTTCACACAGCTAGAAAGTGTCTGAAGCCAGATGTGAACCCAAGATCATCTATCTCCAGGTCTGGCTCTCTATCCACTGAGCCACTTAGCTGCCCTGATATTTGTTATAAAGCCTTGGCTTTCAGGTTTTTATAACATTTATAGCAGAGGTAAATTTGGAAAATCAAAAGCATAAAGAATTGCATAGATTCCAGCCTGTAGAAAGAAGGGAAAAAAAAGAAAAGTAATCTGAGAATCTGCTATGGTAGTCATAAAAATCTAAACTCTTTGAGTGGTGAAAATGGTATACAGCAGCTGGATTCCTGGCTGCGAATCAACCTTGAATGGGTAAAATCCTGTCTGTTGCCTGCCTGCACAACAATTCCATATTTATGTCTGAACTTTTGTTTTTCTACTTATTTCTCCTCCCTAGTGAGTCACTTCTTGACTTTCCCACTATGATAAGGCAAATCTGTACAGTTCTTTCCCCCCAGTTCTTTGCCTCCTCCTCTTTTTGTAGATATCTTGTACAAGGCCAACCAAAGACAAATTCATCCTGAAAGTGATAAAGCCCCAAGCTCAAGGTCACAGGCTCATCTATATTCTTCTACCAAGTGGAAACTAACCTCAGGAAGAAAATAAATAAGCCAATGAATAAGTAAATGAATGATTTTTTAAAATACCAACAAATGAAGGAAACTCTCTCAAAGTCTTCCACCTAGCTCTGAAAGTCCTAAAATTCCTTCCCCTGAAAAAAGGACCACTGAGTCTCAAAGTTTGGCACATGGATCCTGACTAACACAAATGCCTCCATCTCTTGATGTTTATATATGGGCTAAACTGCTGCCATCTTCCCAGTAATTACAAATATAGGGTCCTGGATGACACATGCTGCTGCCCCATAGCATATAGTGAAAGACATTCATATTTCCTGGAATTGCCACCTGACCCCTGACATTGCATATCTCCACAGAAAACCTCAGATCACTCTATATCCATAAATTGTTGGCCTTATTTCTGGCGCTTCACAAATCTCCTAATCTCTAATCTACTAATCTACTAATATTAGCCTGGGGGCCTATTAGTCTATCTATATTAATATCAAGTCTACAGTTTTTTACACACTTGAAAATCTCAATTCAGAAGTCCCTTCCTCTTTGAAGCCTTCCACAATTCTTCCAATTGAAAGAGCTCTCTCTATCTCCCCAAATTTTGTTAGTATATTTTGAATGGGTCTCTCCATATTCATCACTCTCTAACTTATTTTTTAAATGTATAAATTTTGTATATGAAATTTCATATACATATACTCTTGCCCTAATAGAATGTAAGATACTTGAGGATAGTATATTAATTTTTATTTTACCTCCGCAATAACAATCTGAATTTTCCCATTTCTGTGATACAGTGGAAAGGATTTTAGATCTGAAGCCATATGAGAAAGGAAGGAAGGAAGGAAGGAAGGAAGGAAGGAAGGAAGGAAGGAAGGAAGGAAGGAAGGAAGCGAGGGAGAGATTGAGGAAGGGAGGGAGGGAGGAAAGAAAGCAGGTCCAATGGCTTTGGCAGGTCTAGAAGGAGATATAAAAGAAAAGTATCTTCATTCTTGGTTGTTAATTCATTTGATTCTGCCTAGTTAAATGCTGAGTTTCAGAACATCATGGCCCTCCAACCCAAAAAGTTCAGCTGAATCCCTGAATAATGGCCAAGTGAACAATGATCTGAAACCTCATATTATCTAGTTATACATGGAGATTAAATGCTTCCAGATTACTTGGAAACATGCTACTCAACATAATCTACCTGGCCATCATACAGGAGTTTGCTATATTAAGCTCACGCTGACTCCTAAGCCAACAGCTAAATTTTCAGTGTGAGTATTTACAACTTTTGGAAACCAGAAAAGTGTAAATCAAGGTTTGATTTATTCTTTTGTTGATTATCTCTACTTAAAAAGTGATGGCAAAAAAGTTAATGATACAGATTAAATTTAAAAGTTTGTGTGTTCTAGGGAGAGTTGCTTATTAAACATTTACCAGCCCAGTCCCACCACAAGATCTAAAAGAAAGACTCAGCCACCTTTCACTCAAAAAATAATGGTGAGTGAAGTCCTGGGGTATAGCTACTTTTGGTGTTGGGAAGCCTATGAAAATATGTTCTATGGGGTGCAGCTGGGTAGTTCAGTGGATTGAGAGCCAGGCCTAGAGATGGGAGGTCCTAGGTTCAAATCTGACCTCAGATGCTTCCTAGCTGTGTGACCCTGGGCAAATCACTTAACCCCCATTGCCTAATGTTTAGTGCTCTTCTGCCTTAGAATCAAAACACAGTATGATTCTAAGATGGGAGGTATGTGTTTTAAAAAATCTCTCTTATGGCTCAATCCCCATCGCCATCCCCTAGGATACCAATTATTCAGTCATGGCTTGGTAAGATGAAAAAGCTCTTCCCATACTACCTCTCCTTATTACTTCAGCCCCTTCCTTGTTAATCCTGCCAAACCTGGGTCCCTATCCTGTTTTGCCTTCTCCTTCTATTCTAAACCCTTAGGTTGTGTTATTAACAAATAGTCAGTCAAACAGAACCCTTCTGTTCTTTTAATCATCCAACTTCGAGTGTCACCAAAGAAGAATAAATCTCTAACTAGGCTGGCCAGTCCCAAATGTACCTTCCCTCTGACCATTCACACTCTAGGTCAAAAGGAAGAATAGAGATGTGTCTTAATCCTCATTATTTTATCACAATCACTAAGCCACCTCTCTCCTAATTTGACCTTCATTCACTCTATTCAGGTCCTAGTGACATGCATCTACTGGCCTTGTGTCTTTCTCAAAGTTCAGTTCTTGCCTCACAGTCTTCCTCTCCACTCCAGACACCAATGTCTTCATGCCTGGAGAAACCAATTTACACACTGATATTCCCTCAAATACTTTTGCTTCCCTGTTCATAAATCCCCATGATCAGCACATTTGTTTCACCTCATCCCCACATAGAGAGGAGGCATATCCCTGATTTCATCACCACCTATGAGTCTTTTACCTCTTTGATCCAGAACTTGGAGCTTCTTCAATGACTACAGCCTTCTCTCATTCCACATCTCTTTGTATCTCATCACTTTTAAACTTATTTTTCATTTCAGTGCCACTTTCATTCACTATTCATCACTCTATCCCTAAGTCATCACCCCTGACATTTTCTCATTTTCCTCCTTTTCAAAATTGACCCCTCATTTAACCCATGAAAACTTAGTGTCCCAGTGCAACTCATTCATATCCATACTCCAACCCTGGTTTATTCACATTAACCACATTCTTTGCTCCTGCTCAGATGCTGCTGCTCAGCTCTGGAGAAAGTTATACAACTATGTTGATTAGAATCATCTTATTATCTAATCTTAACAGGGTCTCAACTGTTAGATGACAATCCTTTGACTCTGCCTTAAGTGATTCCATTTTACTCCCTGATATATCTATTTCAAATCTCCTTTCCTCTGGAGGTCTAGATGACATCCTTTCTCTCCTTAGCAGAGAGTCTCACTTCATACATTGATCCTCCCAAAAAATTAAGATTGAAGTCACCCATTTTGAGCTTCCTCTTAACGTAATTGTGGACCTCATATTGCTTCACTAAAATGCCTCATCCTCTTCTTCAAAATAATAGGTGATCTATCTCTCCTCTCTTCTCTGGGACTTTACTCCTTCAATCATCTCCCTATCTTTAAGTGTCAGTCTCTTTATATTCACTGCTGATGTTCAGCAGCACATATCCTGATGCCTATAGATATGCCTAGATCTCCCCAATCTTTAAACCTTTGCTTCACCTGGCATCATCCCTTCAAGTTATTATGCAATACTTCTCTTTCATAGCCAGATTCCTAGATTTTTTAAATTTGTTTATAAACATTGCTTTCTTCCTTCTCCCCTCCTCATTTCTCAATCCCTAGCAATATGGCTTCTGACCTTACCACAACTCGAACTGCTCTCTCCAGGGGCATCAATGAATATCTGGGGCTAAATCCATTGGTCTCAATCCTCATCCTTTGAAGGAGACCAAAAACAATGTCAAATGCTTCAAGGAAGTCAAAAGGATCCACAATCACAAAACCTCTGTGTAAGGTATACTTCAAAATATCTTATATCCCATTATTTCTTCCTTTCTTTTAGTGAGCTCATCATATGCCACATATTCAACTATTACCTCAATTCCAGTGACTCCTAAATCTACATATCTAATCATCATTGTTCTCTGGAGCTCCCGTTATTCACCACCATTTAGATACCCCATAGTCATAAGTGGCACTATGGAATGAACTCACATCTGACCTCAGCTGCTTATTAGCTGTGTGACCTTAAGCAATTCACTTAACCCTACTCTGTCTTCTTTGTCTCAACTCTCAATAGAGAATAATATTAGCATCTACCTTCCAGGAGTGTTGTGAAACTCAAATAATATTTGAAAACACTTAGCATAGAATCTAGCTGATAGAAAACATTTAATAAATGTTTCTTTCCTTTTTTCCTTCAGATCCTTTCCCATAAATCTGTCCATTTTCCTAATTTATTTAATTTTTTAATATGTCACCCACCTTCTAATAACCAAAATTGTCAACCTCAGCATCTTCTTTGTCTCATTTCTCCCTTACCCCCTTAACCTACCAGTTACTAAGTAGTTTCACAGAGAATCATATCATATTATAATTGGAAGAGACTTCAGAGTTTTGAGGTAGACCATAGTTATAGTGGCATATGATCAGTGACCCCCAAAAGAGGTGGAAATGGAGGGATCAAACCTGTAGAAGGAAAGCTAGAAACCATAGTAATGAAAATACAGAGATGTAAGAGTATCCAGGGAAAGAAGGGTAGTCAACAATGTCAAATGCTACTTATAGAGACAAGAAGAATGTTGTTTGAGGAAAGCCCATCAGCTTCTTAAGAAATCATTGGCAACAATGTCAAAATGTTTTTGCTTTCTTAGGGAAAATCAAACCACAGAGGACATTGAGTTATGGAGGAACCAGATAGAACTTTGGAAGAACAAGGGTTTCATGGTAATTCTAAATCATTGTCCTAATAGCAAATCTAAATTCAATCACCTCTTAAAATAATTGTATATGATTTATGGGATCTCTGCATCTACTTATGAGCTCCTGTGCACTCTGTTGCTTTATCCATTTTCTGTAAGATAAAATTAAGACTATGATGAACTCAATATGCATTTGATACTTTGAATGCTTATATATAGATTAGGGATCCCTTTTACCCATATCTATGGAAACCTAGACATTAGTTATATTGTGATTATTCCCAAAGTAAACTCTGGGTGGGGGCAACAGGGCAAGAAGGAAATGAATCATTTAGGAAATCAAATCCAATTTTTGAGATCCTAGAGCTTTCAGGGGACCTTGGGCTACAGGTTACAGTGCTTTATGCATAGAATTATATATTTGAATATGAGCATAGTTTTCTTTATCTTCAGTTTTTAACATAATTTAAAATAAATTGTTTTAAAATTTCCAAAATTGTCTGCTGTTAGTTTTTGTTTTTTATTTATTAGTGTATTAGAAAACATTTTATTGTGAAAAATGCTTGATACCTCCTATTATTTAGTAAATTTAGATATATTAGCTCTAAAAGCCAAACTCTGGCTCAAAGAAAGAAGTTTGATCAATATATTTTAAGATGGTGGATGAGATCTATATGATCCAAGTTAATAAGTAAAACCTTTTTTGTATTTGAAAATTTTAATATTACCCAGATGTCTTTGGTTAAAGTAAACATTAACTAGAATTTGGCTTAAAATAAAGGATAATTGTATTACCCACAGTGATTAATAATACTATTAATTCATTAGTACATTAGTATATGAACAATGTTCTGTAGGCACTTCTTCCATCTGGAATATTTATGGTTGTAAAAAATAATTTTTTCTTATCACTTCCTGTAGGTGAGAGCCGAAAGCTATCTTTAAACAGCAGATGCTCTTGGTCTTTAAGTCATTACATGGCTTTATCATAGCTAGGATTACTTATAGTCTCCTACTAGTTAAGGGATAGAAATAAATATATTCATGAAAATCCATTATTCATTCCATTCACATTTTGGTGGAACTAGAATACTCCAAAGCTCTCCAAATGTGCAGCCACAGAACATATTTTAACTGTAGGTGATTATGACAGGAATTGATGGCAAGAACTAGGGCAAAGTGAAGAGAGAGAATAAGACAGTCAAAATAAATGATTGTTAATCAGGGAGCACGAAGTTCATAACAATTCAGCGAAAAGGGAGGGGAAGCTTAATAAGCCAGAAAACAAATTTCTTGATTTAGATTGTTGTTTTCATTTTAATCTCATTGAAGCAGGGAGGTAGGAGATGGTGTGATAGAAGGAATGCCCAAACACTATATCATTTCCAAATAAATTCAAGGAAAACAATTTGCCATGCCAGCCTGGGAGGGAAGAAAATCAGACTGCTTCCTGTACTAATTACTAGAGCTAAGGTTTCTGTCCTGGAGCCTCACTAAAAGAGCTGCTAGTCATCTGCACTTGTCTCCTTGGCATTTGGAGTGTCAGGTATTGCTGATGTAGCACTCCTAATAGGCATAAATTTCTTTCATTCAATATACTATTCCCTATACATTAACCCTAAGGAAGATTCTTCAATATTTTCTGGGTATATTTTTTGAATTTTAAAGGTGATTCATGAGTTAGTACTCTGGAAAGTATGTCCTTTTCAAATTTTCTTTAGTTTTTATAGGATACTAAGGTGAATAACTTGGAATGTGATTTGATTACTAAAATGGTAGGTAGAGAGCAGTTCCACTATCCCTATGGAAAAATTCAGATTATACAAAGACATGGAAAGAAAGTGATTTCCCACTTATTGAGGAATGTTTGAACAAATTATGGTATATGCATATTGAATTATAATTATGCCATAAGAAATAACAAATATAGAAAATTCAGAGAAACAAAAGGAGCTCAATATATCTATCTCCTGCAGTCCTTACTCTTTGACTCCTCCCCTAAGCTAGAGCAGCCCAGAACTCATCTAGGATGACTAGGCTGCAGAAAGATCCACTATCCCTGGTACCACCTTCTCTATTTTCATTCTTTTTGCTTTCTTCCATTACTCTGCAACACACAGAACCAATATGGGCTGCCTGACTGTTCATATGGCTCAGATAAGGTGTTAGTCACCACCTTTATTCCTTCTAGTTACATAGAGGACCACCAGGTATTATAATTTATCCTGACATTAGTTCTTAAGATCCCCTAGAATTTATCCTCTGCCTAGCCTCTACTCGCTCTGGCCCTCCTCCAACACTGACATTAGATCAACCAATAGAACCTAAGGACCCCTACATCTTCCCTTGCATCTAAACTTTCTTTTATGTGTTATCTCCCCCCCCCCAATTAGACTTATTTTCTCAAGATCAGGGACTGTTTGGTTTCTCTTTGTATTCCTAGCACTTAATCTTATGCTAGACATATAATATGTGCTTAATAAATTCTTGTTTCATTCTTTCCTTGTTTCAAATAAGAACCAGGAAAAGAATGACACTACTACAATAATCTAAGTGAAAATAATAACAAAAAAAGTCAAACCCTTTGGAATTATAATGATCAATCAATAATAAACCCCATAGGATAAATAAATGTAGTAGAAAATGAAAAATGTTGGAGGGGATATGGTAAAATTGGGACACTAATGCATTGATGGAGGAGTTGTGAATTGATCTAACTGTTCTTAAAGGCAATTTGGAACTATACCCAAAAAGCTGTACATACCCTTTGATCTAGTAATACTATTAGGTCTATATCACAAAGAGATTTTTAAAAAAAAAAAGAAGAAAGGTCCAATTTATATAAAATGGTTTATAGCACGTCTTTTTGTAGTGACAAAGAACTGTAAATTAAAGGGATTTCAACAATTAAGGAATGGCTAAACAAGTTGTGGTAGATAATTGTGATGGAAAACTATTACATGATGAGAAATGATGAGCAAGATAATCTCAGAAAAATCTAGAAAGACCTTCATGAACTTGTTCAGAGTAAAGTAAGCAGAACCAGAACACTGTACATCAATGCGGCAGTACTATATGATGAACAACTGTGAAAGACTAAGCTATTCTCAGCAACACAATAGTATAGGGTAATTCTGAAGGACTTATAACAAAGAATGCCATCCACCTCTAGAGAAATAACTGTTGGATTCAGAATGCAGATCAAAACATGCTATTATTGTTCACTTTGATTTACTTATGTTTTTATTTGATGGTTTTGGTTTTATATGAGTATTCTCTCACAACAATGACCAATATGGAAATATGTTTTGCTAGGTCATACATGAATAATCCAGATCAAATTGCTTACCATCTCTGAGAAGGTAAAGGAAAGTAGATAATTTGGATCTCATAATTTCAAAAACTGTATCTTGACAATTGCTATTGCATGTAATTGGGGAAACAATTTAAAAAAATATCTGTGGAATGTTGCATACACTATTACATACTGTAAAAATGATAATAAATAGTGGAGACACCAGGGATGTTACAATAAATCTAATAGTTGTAGGTATCCACACTGGGGTGTAGGAGAGAGTGGACCAGGATAAGGAGTTCACTGGATTTATTACAGAAATGGCAGTTGGTCTTAACTGTCACCCTGCTCTCCGTAGGTCAGAGTCTAGAAACAAACAGGCAAGGTAAAAGGGGTTTAACAGCTTTAATTATGTTTAACTAAAAGGTGGGAAAGGGATTTCTATACTTAAAATCTAAAGGGCAAAACCACAGGGCAAGGGGAGGTCTTATTCTTCTCTAATCTAAGTGATCCAGCAGGCAGGGCCCAAGGAGCAGTGCAGTCTCTGGGAAGCTAATTCAAGCCTGGAACCAGCCAGTCTTGAACAGCACAGCTATGGATCAGAGGGGTGGCTTTGAGGGCTCTCACCATTTTCCAAAGATGCTCACTGGATGCCAAAATCCTAGGTGGTCCAAGATATCCAAGAAGAAAGAGTGTGCTTTAGAAACTGTCCACCAGATCCCAAACTTCTCCTCTTCTTGGTGCTGTTCTGTTGTTGCTGGAAATCCACCTCCACTCAGGATCCCAAGGAAATCAGGAAGCAGGGTCTGAAATCTCCCTGGGCTGGCAACAGTTTGCCCAACCCTAATGGAGTTTCTCTTTCAGGGCACAAGGCACCACTTCCTCCTCCTTCATTCCATCATAGAATTCTCCAGCTCCAGCCTGCTAGATGAACCTTAATTCTTAATTAATTACTACCTAATCTTCCTCACAATAATACAAAGTCACTACATCTCTTAGTCTTGCTTGCCCTTTTACCTTCTTACAAGGGAAGAATTACTAAAGGGCAAGGAATGTATATTAGAAAATTGTAAAGACAAGGCATCTATAAAACAAAAAGAATCTGGGGGCAGCTGGGAAGGTCAGTGGATTGAGAGTCAGGCCTGGAGATGGGAGGTCCTTGGTTCAAATCCAGCCTCAGACACTTCCAAGCTGTGTGACCCTGGGCAAGTCACTTGACCCCCATTGCCCACCCTTACCACTCTTCCACCTAGGAACCAATACACAGAAGTTAAAGGTTTAAAAAAAAAGAATCAAGTAATACACTGCTGGAGGAATTCAGCAATCTTTATTGTCTGATAAAATGGGAAACCGTTGGTTATAAACTATGGAAACTTGGATTCAAATCCCAGCTTTGCTACTAAATACCTTTGTGAACTTGGGATAATTATTTTCCCTCTCTATATACTCATTTTTCTCATCCATAAAATAATAGGAAGGGAGTAGTTAATCCTAAGTAGCCTTCCAGTGAAAAATGCTATTAAAGTCATAATCTAAATCACACAGTGTAAAACAGAAAGATTGAGGAGTCCAGGAATCTGGGATGGGGTTTTCAGGTAGCCTAACATCAGGATGCTATGATATTATCATATTCTCCTGATGATAGGTAGGAGAATATAGTCATAATATAGTATCATGCCATAATGTGATAGTGGAGAAGATAGAGTAATGGACCTGAAATCAGGAAAAACTGAGTTTGAAGATGGTCTCAAGCACCTAATAGTTATGTGACCCTTAGCTTTTTCCTGACTCAGTTTCCTTTTTTGTAAAACAAGGGTAATTATAGCACCAAAGATCTTTGTAAATCACTTTGCAAGCCTTAAAATACTATATAAATCCTATTATTATTGTTTTGACTCATTCCATCTCAATCTGCCTCCTGAAGCTATTCTTTGTCTATATTATGAACTCCAATCATTCCACTTTACCAGTTCATCATACCTCCTCTGACTCCATTCTCCTCCCTTCCCAAGCTCCCCAGCTGAATTACCTCCCCATTCCAGGCCATTTTCCACTCACATCCTGGGATGATTTCTTTCTAAAGCATAGGTATGATTATATCACCCCTCCTACCTGCCCAAGAAGCTCCAGTGACTGCCTATTGCCACCAGGATCAAATATAAGTTCCTCTGTTTGATATTTAAAACTCTTCATGACTTGGTCCCTTCCTACATCTCCAAACTTCTTGTGTACTTTACTCCTCTGTAGGGACTTTTTTATCCAGATGCACTGATCTATTAATTATGAATTGGTTAGGCTTACTAATTAACCTATTAATTAATGGATCCTTGAATGGAAAACTCCATCTTCTGTCTCCATGACTTTGTACTGGCAATCCCCCGTATCTAGAATTCTCTACCACTTAACTTCCACTTCTTAGATTCCTTGTCCTCCTTCAAGTCTCAGTTCAGATCTCTTATGACTCTAGGAAGCTTTTTTCCAGTAGCCCCACTACTTAAATCCTTCCTTTTTAAGAGTACTTTCTTATACTTTATGTATACTTACTACATACACACATATACACATATGCACATATATACACCTAGATATTTGTTATTGTCTCTCCCAGTAGAATGTATGTTGTTTGAGAACAGGAACTGTTGAAAGGGTTTTTTGTTTGTTTTGAGTTTTTTTAATTCTTTGCATCCCCATCACTTAGGACATTACTTGGCACTAGTAAGCAATGAAAAAATGCTTGTTGACTCCCTGCCTTTTAATGAATCCGTTCAAATCTATAATCCTTTACTCTCAAATGCCTTACTACTTTGTCCTATTACTGCTCATGACTTGTCAGACCCAACCCTCGATAATTCTCACCATTTGACTTCTTCATTTCTATTCATGTACTGCTAAGCAGAACTGGAACAAGTCATACATAGTCAGACAAGTCAGGACTAGGTTCTGTACAAATTTGTATTACCTAATCCCAACTGGGACTTCACTGAAACAAGGCAATCCCTTTACTCTTCACTAATTGATTCACTATCTCATTCTCTTTATCAGCTGTCAAAAACCTTTTCCTGTCTCCTCAAGTTTCCCTACTCCTTCCCTCTCCCCATCTCTCATCTAAGGACTTATAATATACTGAAAATTAAATTCATTTGTGTCTTCATCTGCCCATCTCACTTTTCTCACTTATTCATCAGTTCCTTATAATTTGGTTCCCACCACATTACTTAAAAGAAACTGCTCTCTCCAAAGTTATATGATCTTATAATTGCTAAATCTAAAGATTTTTTCTCAATATGAATCCCCTTTACTTCTCTCAAGTTCTTGACACTATTAACCACCACCTTCTCCTACTGAGTAAACACCAGTGGCTCCATACTAGCTCTAAGATCAAATGTTAACTCCTTTGGCTTTTAAAACTCTAAATAATCTGGGCCCTTCCTTTCTTTACAGTCTTACTACACATTCTTCCTCTTCATGTATGCTATGATTCCTATCACTCTATAACTATGATTTGAATTATAACTGAAATAGTGCTATTACAAGATCCCTCTGGTATTTTTAGCCCCCTTTCTCCAAAAAAAATGGATGTCAAAGAACAGAAACTGGAACAGAATTACTCTATAATAATTTTTTTTATTTTAAACCCTTAACTTCTGTGTATTGACTTATAGGTGGAAGAGTGGTAAGGGTAGGCAATGGGGGTCAAGGGACTTGCCCAGGGTCCCACCTGGGAAGTGTCTGAGGCAGGATTTGAACTGAGGACCTCCCATCTCTAGGCATGGCTCTCAATCCACTGAGCTACCCAGCTGCCCCCTTACTCTATAATAATTTTGATGATAAAAATGGTGATAATAATTTTATGCTGTGATTTCATTAGGAGAGAGAGCTCCCAGGAAGAAACTGCCTCTTAAGCATATTGGTACCTTCTCTGCACCAGGCTGTCTTTGAAAGACTTCTGGAGTATTGAGACTTGCTCAGTATCACATAGCATGAATGTAGCAGAAGCAGAACTTGAATTTAGGTCTATCTGATTCCAAATCAAGTTATATGGCAACTAGAAACAGACATAAAATTCCAGTTATGATCTTACCATGGCAGATATAAATATATAAATCATCAACTATTTGGGGGAACATTAATGGTCTCAGGTTTGAAAGCTTTAGTTTGGCCAAAGATCATAAATCTTTCTTTTGACCTCAACAATCAGGTCTTAGTTCATTGAGAAGATCTAGCTGAAAAACAAATAGTTATCTGCAAAGAAGGTGGTGGGGACATGTTGTTTCCCCTTGTGTATGTGGCCAGCTAGCAAGATCATGAGTATGCTGAATCCTAATGCTGTACACATTTAAATAATTAGTATATGAAGAATTAATCAACTCTTTAACAGGTGCCATATATAAATGACAGTTCTGAGTTCCCATCAATTTCCAAATGGAAAAGTGGGGTGCAAGAAAGGAATGGGAAGTAAACACCAGAGTATAATTTGACCTAAGAAAATATTCAAAAGAAGAGATTGTGTGTAGGTCAATAATATGTTTGGCAGATTGGCTCCTAAACTATATCAGAAACTTAAAGACCAACCCTTTTGTATTAAAAATAAGGAAGTAGAAGTCAACACTTCCACAGTGCCTTCCGTATGTCATGAACATAATAGCCACTTAAATGCTTCTTAAATCAAATTGAATTGAATTGAACCTAATTTCCTGAAACTTTACAGAAAGTTAATGACAAAACTATGACTTTCAAAACACTGCTTTTTACATGACACACCTCTAAACAATTCACTTCAGAAGGTCTGCCCCCAGAGAATGTAAAGGAGATGATCTGACAAAATGGCAGTAGGCATATTTAGCACTTAATGGATATCAGCAATAAAAAACCCTGTGTTCTCAGCTTCAAGATAAACAACATTTACAACATTTAAAACACATGCTATATTTACTTTCTAGCTTTTTAATTATAAAATCGATGAAGTGTTAATGATTTAAACATTAGCATGGCTCACTGGGAATTCCAAAACTCCTCTTTTTGTGGCATAAATTTATACATTGCTCAATTTGCCCAATTTGTCAGAACAATTTCCATTAGTAAATATGAATATTTAATGAAAAGGAAAACTGGCATGGCCAACTTCACTTAAGCATCTAATGACTTTCTGGAAGATAGAAGATATATTAGTGTGGTATCTCATTAACTATTTCCATAGTAAACAATCATTTCCTAATGTATCAATAGGTCTTCTTGATTCAGGGGCTTTATCAATGATCTAAATAATGTTTCCTTCGAAAATAACAACCTCCTTTTTTAACTTTCTCCAAATTCTTGCTATTTGTTTCTAATCCTAATTCATGGCGTTCCTTGATTATCTAAGAGTTAGCCAGAATGTACTCAGAATTGGGGGGAAATCACTGAAATAATTATTTCTACCATATAGACATATATACACAAAATAATTCATTTTCCATGAAAACTGACATTCTGTCATGCTTTTCCTTACTTCGGCCCTTCTTCTTTTTTCCTTTCTGTTCCACCTTTTCCCCTCCATTCTTCCATTCCTCTTTTCTTTCTTTCCTTTTTTTCTATTTCCCATTTATCTCTCTTTCCTTTATTCTCACAATTGTTCTCTCTAACTCATTCCTTACGCATGACAGGCTGATGTGTTGTTCGCCAAAGATATATTTTTAGTAAAATAGTTTATATACATATCCTTAGTGAGTTCAGTAGATTGAGAGCCAGACACAGAGATAGGAGGTCCTAGATTCAAATCTGGTCTCAGACACTTCCCAGGTGTAAGACCCTGGACAAGTCATTTAAGCTCCATTGCCTAGCCCTTATTGCTGTTTTGCCTTGGAACCAACACACACACAGACACACTATTAATTCTAAGTTGGGAGGTAAGGTTTAAAAAAAAACCATGGACTTGGTCTTACAATCAGACTGTATCTACACATATGAACCATTTTGACTAACTAGATAAACTTGATCAGATAGTAGCATATGATATTATTTATTATTTTCTAGAAAAAGAGGGAAAGATAAGGTCAAGTAATTTGGGGGAGAAGATAATTACTGAAGAATATAGATATTAGCTACTTAATAGTTTTGCTTAGTGACAGCCAAACCTGGAGAAGGAAAGAAAATATATTCCATGAATAAACAATAATTTTGAATTAACTTTGTAATATAGGAAGATACCCAATGTTCATACAAAAGCATAAGGACAAGCTTATTTTCATAAATATATACAGAGGGGCCAGTTGGGTGGCTCAGTGGACTGAGAGCCAGACCTAGAGACGGGAGGTCCTGGGATTAAATCTGGCCTAAAGACACTTCCTAGCTGTGTGACCCTGGGCAAGTCACTTGACCCCCATTGCCAACCCTTACCACTCTTCTGCCTTGGAGCCAATACACAATATTGACTCCAAGACAGAAAAAAATAAACAAATAAATGAATGCATAAATAAATAAATATGTATATATATGCAGCTATTTGGAGCCAATAGATCATATATAGTTTAAAGAGTATGAGAGAGAGGATTATTTGATAATTCTTAAGTCAATTAATCTTATACCAATGAATTGAATATCTCTCAAGAATAATAAATATCTTGTACTTCTTTCTTATCTCATATGTAATGCAAATATATTTTGTATATGCATACATATCCTCTCCTGGTATAATGTAAACTTCTTGAGAACAGATCTTGTTCTTTCCTTTGTTTCTATAGTGACTAATGCAGTGTCCGATACATAGCAAGTACTTGATACATTCTTGATGGATTTATTTCTCTAGCACAGAACCTTAAAAATAAGGGCCACTCAATAAATTATTTTTATATGAATTGAAAAATAGTCTGTATAACTAAATCCATATTCTTTGTACTCAATAAAGAATTCTATTAATCACCTTCATTGATATTTATTTTAAAATATATCTTCATATCTTTCAATTGAGTCCTATTAAGATAATTATACCTAAGACAATTTTTGGAGTAAACATGCAAATGTGTGGTGTGAGTTGGCATGTGACATCAACCACAAATTGTCCTTGGCTGTCAACCATGGATTGAATGGAGGCCACCCCAAACAGCCTTGGCTTCTTCCCTCACTATCTGTCATCCTGTCAGATTCTTGGCACTTCCAAAATCCCTAAGCTCAAATGGTATTCTTAACCACCACAGTCCATCCACCCACACAACTAGCCACATGCTCATCTCCTATCAGAAGGTCCTCAACACCAGAGGATAATCACGGATAGAAAAATGACACGAAATCAAAGTCTCTCTCTAGGATCTGGACCAGGGATACAAGGTGTGAATTTATTTTTGCAGCCAGATCAAACACTATATAGTTATTATCCTGGAGAGACAATTTGATAACCAAGACAGATACAAATTCCACCTATATCTTCTGTGCTAATTTCCATTGGGATTCTAAAGGATAATTTTCTTCAAACTAGAAAAGCTAACCTATCAATCAGTCTATCTATACATATATCTAAATACACATCTAGCTATTCATCCATCCAATAGAGACCTTTTTCCCTGCCAAATTCCTGTCTACCCGCTACAAACCTTACTATCCAACTGGGATAACATATGATGGGAAAATGGTCAGTTAAATCTCAATCTCTGTAAGAACATCCTGAGCATTTCTTATCTGACTGATATGGATTGTTGTTTTTTTCATGAGTAGAAGCAAAAAAACAAATAATTGAAACAAAATGGTACATAGTCAAATAGAAAAAGAAAACTATTATAGAGTCTAAAAATTCTTGTATTTCTCACGAACCTTTTATCAGTCAATCTGGGGGAGTGGGAGTTCTAAGAATTGAGGCCAGTATCACTCAGAGCCCATTCACCATTATTTCCAGACAATAAAAATTTCAGAAACAGCAGAAAATATCTTTAACTTTATACTTTAAAATTCCAACTATGCCTTAGTGACTTCCTTTAAGAGAGCTCTGTGAAGCCAAAAATGTTCCCGGTTCTTTTTTGGAGCATATATACTACACATTGGGATAATACAAGATAGTACCAAAGATTGATAAATATCCCACTGAGGAGGAGAAAAGTATTGACACTAATAGTAAGAAAGACCAAAAGAAAGCTTTTGCCAATTTGCATGATGTGAGTTGGAAAGAGCATTTGGCAATAATTGGATCCTTAACTTGCCTTTCTTCTCTGTCTTCCTAGGAATCTCTTCATTATAGAATATCAGTATTCCACCTGTGTTAACTCAAACAAGCCTCTTTTCAATTTCTCTAGTAAACAGAACCTAATATTAAGGAGATTTCACCAGATCTCAGAACAAGAAACACTACTTTCTAAAATGTAATTTTACTTTGTTTTGAGTTGGAAAATAAGGTGAGAAAAAAGTGTTGGCTTGCCATTGGGAAGGAGGAAAAGAAATCTAGTCAGTCTATCAATAAGCATTTTTTTGTCTCTTACTATGTGCTAGGCACTGTATTAAGCACTGAAGATACAAAGAAAGGCAGATAACCCTTACCCACAAGAAACTCACATGCTAATTGGGGAGACAAAATAACTGTAATTTTTCAATTGCAAGAAAAAGACAAATATGGATGATAGTCTCAGAGGGAAGGTACCAGTTATGGGGAGAGGAAAGTCAAGGTCAGGAATTCTTTATGCAATCAATCTCTCAGCAAGTATTTATTAAACACTCTACAACCTGTCAGACACTAGCTAAGTGCTGGAGGTACCACTACTTAGAAGCTGAGGGATCAGGAAAGATTTCACAAAGAAAATAATGTTTGAGCTGAGTCTTAAAGAAAATGGGAATCTAAGAGATAGCATTGAGGAGGGAGAACATCCGAAACATGGGAGAAAGTCAGTGAGTGTAAAGGTCTAGGAACCAGATATAGTCTTGTCTAAGCAATAACAAATAATCTACTCCTGATTTGCAGAACACATGAAGGGAAGGGAATATACAAGTAAACTGAAAAGATATCAGAGTTATTCTGTTAAAATATATAAATGTTAGAGGGATTTATTATTTGATTCTAGCACTAATAGGGAGCCACTAGAATATATTGAGTCTCAGGAGGGTGGTATTAAATTAATATCCAGCAACTCCAAGTATTAATTTTAAAAGTTTATTGATAATCACTTGAAGTAGAAGGAATAAAAAGGAATAGAAGTATAAAACCTAATTATTTAACAAAATTAAGGACGCGTGACTAAGTTCTCCTTGCCTGTTTAAAAAGCTGGCTCCACCAAAGACCTAACAGGAAGAAAAGAGAGCAAGAGGCAAGGCTACACCAAATTTATATCCTCCCTATGTGGACAAGTAATATGAGGAAAGTGGGATACTGGGAATTGTAGTTTTTAGGGTAACATAGTGGCAGGGTCAGATCCTCGCTTTAGGAGATTTACTTCAGTGGCTGTGTGAAGAATGGACAAAAGTGGAGAAAAATAAAAGGTAGGAAAAAAC
This sequence comes from Gracilinanus agilis, assembly GCF_016433145.1. Lineage (NCBI taxonomy): Eukaryota > Metazoa > Chordata > Mammalia > Didelphimorphia > Didelphidae > Gracilinanus > Gracilinanus agilis. The sequence continues at coordinate 396,150,534 of NC_058131.1, read as the reverse complement.
ATTGTGACACAATCAAATTTAACAAACTTTTCTACCAGTAGCAATGTAATGATCCAAGACAACATAGAGGAACTTATGAGAAAGAACACTATCCACATCAAGAGAAAGAACTGTGGGAGCAGCAATGTAGAGGGAAAAGTTATGTTCGATCATGAGGTTCAGTGGAGATATGATTAGGGTTTGGGCATTAAAAGATCACTCTATTGCAAATATGAATAATATGGAAATAGGTTTTGAACAATGATACACACATAACCCAGTGTAACTGCTTGTCAGCTCAGGGAGTGGGGAGGGAAGAGGGGTGGTAAAAATCATGAATCATGTAACAATGAAAAAAATATTCTAAATAAATAAATTAATTAATTAAAATACAAAAAGAGGTAAGAAGACCATGAAGGAGATCATTCTAATAGTCCAGATGAGAAATTATGAGGCCCTGATCTATGGTGCTAAATTTATAGAATGTGTGGTGAGAAGAGCACATATGTGAGAGATGTTACAAAAAATTATAATATTTGGTTACTCAATGGATATATATGTATATATATATATATATATATATATATATATATAATGAATGACAGTAAGGAGTCAAGGATAACACCTGGGTTTTAAACCTGAGAGACTGAAAAATTATTATACCCTGGAGAGCAATAAGGAAGAACAAGAGGTATGATTTTGGAGGAAAGATGAGTTCTGTTTTAGATATTTTGAGCTTGAGATGCTTGTGGGACATCAAATTTAAAATGTCCATTAAGATTTTTATTGTGAAGGACTAGAGCTCAGGAGTAATACATGGGCTAGATAGAAAGACCTAGAATTCATTTATAGAAATGGAAAAAGAAGAAGCCACTCAGGGCAGAGAATTATAGTACATGGACATAGTGGGCATGCTGTAGATGATGCGTGAGTGAAGAAGTCTGAGGTGGAATGGTTTCACAGTGAGAGAAAAAGCAAGGAAGAACACATCAAGAATTCCCAGAGAAGAAAGAATATAAAGGATGAGAGGGTGATTAACAACGTCAAAAACTGCAGAGATGAAGAATGAGGACTGCAAATAAACCATTAAGTTTGGCTACTGCTGACAGGCATTTATCTTTGAAGACTTTTGCCTTAACCAAAATATAGGCTCAAAAGTCAAAAGTTATATTTCTACAGATATGTATAACAAAAGAAAGAATATGGGCCAGTGGGTAGAGAGCATTGGCCTTGCCATTTAAATTTTGTCCTAGCTTCATTGCATGCCAGTTAAAGAATCTCCTGGGAGGGAGGTGAGTCTCAGTTCCTATCCTTCACATAGCTTTGATGGTGTGGGGAATAGAGGAGAGGGACATTAGCAATAAGTAACAAAAATGAGTTTTAGGGACACAGACTTATAATCATGGATTTAATTGGAATTACAAGGAATTTTCTAATTGCAAGACAGGTAGTTGACTGGGACGAAGGATCTCAATTCAGCAGCAGATAAACACGATCAAAATATAAATTTAATCCTAATTTGGAGACTCTCTCCTTGCTTTTATTGAATTTCCTAAATAAATGTGATGACTCCTCACTTAAGCTATATGGCAAAAGAGTATCAATATGCCTTTATCAAGTAACAAATTTTTATCACTCCCCACCAACACAGAACACCAGCAAATGGTATCAGAAAGTAGCTCATCAACTAAAAGACAAGGAGGGATATCCAACAGAGACTAAGTAATGGACAATATCCAACAAAGATGACATGAAGCCTAGGGGAAGACTTAGATGCAACATCCAATAAAGAGCAGCCCAACAAAAATGCCAGTTTACATTTATATAGTTATGGGTATAAATTGCCCTAGCTATATTTTCCCCTAGTCATATTTGTCCTTTTATGCATGTGTTATGCATGTATGAACTGGTTACATGGATTTCTTCATGAATGTTACCTGGCTATATGTTTTCTTTATGTTTTTTCTATATACATATTCTCTAATCACAATTATTCTCTGTTTCTGATGTTTCAAATGGGAGTATGTACTACATGGACACAGGATGAATCTTTTTACTGCTTTCTGTATTATGCTCTCTGACTAAGTATCTTTATTTTTTTTAAACCCTTACCTTCTGTCTTGGAGTCAATACTGTGTATTGGCCCCAAGGCAGAAGAGTGGTAAGGGCTAGGCAATGAGGGTCAAGTGACTTGCCCAGGGTCACACAGCTGGGAAGTGTCTGAGGCCAGATTTGAACCTAGGACCTCCCGTCTCTAGGCCTGGCTCTCAATCCACTGAGCTACCCAGCTGCCCCCTAAGTATCTTTATTTTTGAAAAATATGCCTTCTGGTTGTCTGGTAAAAGTAAACTCATCATTGGGGCTTATGGAGAATGATTTTAAATGTATCCTTAAACCAAAGAATATCCTGAACATGGGTTTCACATGTGACCCCAGACAAACTACAGTTTAAAAATTTTTCAAGTCACTATTAAATTTCAAGAGTTGAAAAGATTCAAATATTATAGGTTGGTAATACAACAAATTAGAGAAAAACTTTGCATAATCTATTTCTATAATATCTCATCATCTACTGTCTGGTGCAATGTCCCAATCTTCATGCATGTAAATTAACCTAAATGAAAAGTTAACTATAAATAAATACTTAAATGGGACCTGCTGATGGCAATAGAGTACTATTGTGCTGAAAGGAATAATGAACTGGAGGAATTCCATGTGAACTGGAAAAACCTCCAGGAATTGACGCAGAACAAAAGGAACAGGAGACCATTGTACACAGAGACTGATATACTGTGGCACAATCAAACATAATAGACTTCTCTACTAGCAGCAATGCAATGATACAGGAAAATTCTGAGGGACTTATGAGAAAGAATGCTATCCACATCCAGAGAAAGAACTGTGGAAACAGAAACTCAAAAGAAAAATATATGATTGATCACATGGTTTGATGGGGATATGATTGGGTATGTTGACTTTAAATGATTACTCTATTGCAAATATTAATAATATGGAAATAGGTTTTGAACAATGATACATGTAAAACCCAGTGGAATTGCTCATCAGCTCCAGGAGTGGGGAAGTAGGAGGGGAGGGAAAGAATATGAATCAAGTAACCATGGAAAAATATTCTAAACTAATTAAATAAATAAATGGATTTTTTTTTTAGAAGATGGGACTGCAGAACTGATTTGTTGTAGTCTCCTGAATGACTGTCAGCTGTTCTGATGATTTCCAATCACCTTGCCTACATCCCCAATAATGACAATACTCAAGTTTCTATGAAGCTATCCTCAAACTCCAAAGGAACTTGGATTTTGTTAATGTGAAGGAAATGGAAGTGAGAACATCAAATAGAACATGAAAATAAAAAACATGACATGGTCATGTAAAAATCATGGAAGTGGTGCTAACGCTCAGAATGAGTTGAGATTTGTGGAAAAAACTAAGAACAACAAAAATTGGGGTTATCTATATTAGGAGAACAAAGAAGATCAAAGATATAATAATACCTCTTTGAGAGAATGGGACAATAATCCAAATAAGAAAGAATGGCATAGCTATTCAATTCTTTGCTTGCTTCTGTTTCCTTGCCAAGAAGAATGATCTTTGCACTGGAAATGACAAAAGAAAGATGACTTTTGTGAGTGATAGAAAATAGTTGCTCTTTATCAATTCAATTTACCTGGCCTAGATGAATTACATTCACAAGTACTGAAAAAAACTGGAAAATGTGATTGCCTAGCCATTGCCAGTGAAAGATCATAGGAAATGGGCAAAGACAAGCTATATGATCAGAAAAGTACAAATATTCCAGCTTTTAAAAAAGATAAGAGAAAGGACTCTGTCAACTATGAGCTACTTAGTTTAACTTTGACTACAGGTAAAATTCTAGAATAGATCAAGGAAGAAGTGATCAAAAAGAACAAATGTAGCTTAATCAAGTAAGGCATGCCAGTCATATACCCTTTCTTGATTTGGTAGATAAAAAGAAAACTACATAAAATTATTATTGTTTAGGTTTTAGCAAAGCACTAAATAAAGTATATCATACTATTTTGGGAATAAAGAAGAAAAAAGTGGGTATAATGCTAATACAATTACATGCATTTAGAACCAGTTGACTGGATGGTCTCAGATCAGTTGCTAATGATTCAAATTCAATGTCAGCTCTGCAGGAGGTCTCCAGAGAAGTGCCCCAGGCATATAAGCTTAGACCTGAGCTATTTGACACTTTTATCAATGACTTAGACAAAGGTGTACTGGGCATGCTCATATGATTTTCATATGACACTTAAGCTGAAATTGATAGCTAACACACTGGATAACAGAATAGAGATCCCAAAATATCTTGACAGGCTAGAAAATTAGGCTGAGCCTACTAAGACAAATTTTAGGAACAAATGCCTTACACAAAGAATCAAAATCTCTTAAACTCAGGCTAAAAAAAATACAGGTGAGATATGATAAGACAGCAGCTTTTCTGCACTAAAGGGTGTTAGTGAGCTGCAAACATAACATGATGTGTTAACAATACTGTGGTGTGCCAGGAAAAAAAATTGCTTGAGAGAGACAGAGGGAGAAAGAGAGAGAGAGAAAAAGAGAGAGATAGAGAGAGAGAGAGAGAGAGAGAGAGAGAGAGAGAGAGAGAGAGAGAGATAATGGAGTTGTTCCAGCTTCCAGGGATAGGGCAAATTCCTGTATACTCCACTCTGATCTGAATCCTGCTTGAATATTGATGATAAACCATTTATAGACCATGTGTCATGTCCCAACCCCACCAGAGACCACATTGTGCCATGCCCTATCCCCCCACCAGCATTCCCCCTTCCTTACCCTACACAAGGGAGGGAGAAAACGCTCCCATGGGCTGTTGGGCAGAGGGGCAGGTAAAGTGAAAAAAACTTTCCTCAACACAGGTAAAGAGGAAGAGAGGTGTGACCTGAATACTCTGCTCCCCTATAGTTCTGTTGCCTGTGAGTCACCCACCTTACCCCCTGTTTTTTCTCATTTGACTGCTGGGTAGAAAGGTAGATAAAGTGAAAAATTATTATTAGGAATGATGGAGAGAGGGAAAAGGGACAACTCTACCTGAGCCCCTCTGGGGGAGTGGTGAGAGGCATACCCTCTCACCACAGAAAGCTCTCTGCATGCCATCTTTGGCATACATGCCATAGGTTCCCCATGAACTAGATAAATCAAACCAAAAAATAAATGTGAAAGAAGAAGGGAAGTGAACAAAATGTTAGAAAATTTAGAGTTAATAGGTATCTGGAGAAAACAGAACAGGAATAAAAAGGAATATGCCTTCTTCTCAGCAGCACATGGTACATATACAAAGACTGACCATACTAAGGCATAGAAATATTGCAAACAAATGCAGAAAAACAGAAATAATAAATGCAACTTTTTCAGATCATAATGCAATAAAAATTATAATTAACAAGGGTCCATGGAAAGGCAAATTTAAAATTAAGTAGAAGCTAAATAATCAAATTCATCAAAACTGGCAGGTCAAAAAAGAAATAATAGAAACAATTATGGGCTTCATTAAAGAGAATGACAATGAGGAGACAACATAACAAAATATATGGAATCAGCTAAAGCAGTACTCAGGGGAAAATTTATATCTCTGAGTGCTTATAGCAAGAAAAGAGAGGAGGAGATCAATGAATTGGGCTTACAACTTAAAAAATTAGAAAAAGAACAAATTAGAAATCACCAGATAGAAACTAAATTGGAAATCTTAAAAATTAAAGGAGAAATTAATAAAATTGGAAGTATTTTTTTCTGGAGGTGGATGGCATTTTTCATCTTCACTCCTTTGAGACTGTGTTGGATCATTGTATTTTCGAGAATTGCTATGTAATTCATAATTGTTCATCTTACAGTATATTTGTTACTGCATACAATGTTCCCCTGATTCTAATTACTTCACTCTGTATTAGTTCATGTACATCATCCCAGTTTTTTTTCTGAAATCATCTAGCCCATCATTACTTATAGCACAATAGTATTTCATTACACTCATATACCACAACTTGTTGAGCCATTCCCCGGTTGATTGGGCATCCCCTCACTTTCCAATCCTTTGTCACCACAAAAAGACTGCTCTCTATGTATTTGTACAAATAGGTGCTTTTCCCTTTTTTATGTACTCTATGCATACAGACCTGGTAGTAGTATTACTAGATCAAAGGTTATGTTTTATAGCAAAAAGTTTTATAGCTCTTTGGCCATAGTTTTAAGTTACTCTCCAGAATGATTTGTTTCTCTTCATAATTCCAGCAAGAGTGTATTAATGTCCTGATTTTCCCACATCAACTCCAGCATTTACCATTTTCCTTTTCTGTCATTTAGTCAATCTAATTAGGTGTTAGGTGGCCCCTCAGAGTTGCTTTAACTTGCATTTCTCTAATCTATAGTGATTTAGAAAATGTTTTTCCTATGACTGGATATCTCTGATTTCTTCTTTTGAAAACTACCTGTTCTACCCTTTGATCATTTATGTAAAAACACACATAACATGCTCCAGAAGGAATACAGCATCAGAGAGCTGCATAGCAGTATAAATAATGTTCTTCCTATGGTCCATTCCATGTTCACAATTCTGTATCTTTCCCTTTTAGTATGATTATTGCCCTGTCTTTCAAAAGAAGTTTGTCCCTATGGAGCCTCTGTAGTCAGCCCCACTCAATATGACTGCCAGCTATCTGATAACCAGGTTTTTCTTTATTAATATGCTCTGATTCAAAGGTTCTGGGTTTTGGCTCACCACTGATGTAAGGAGGGGATGAATGAGTGATGGGGTATGAAAGAGGGTAACCACCTGGATGATGAACAAGGGCCAATACTTCTCCACAAACACCCCTCCTTAGTAGGGAGACAAAATGGGGATTTCTGGAAATTTGGGGTTCCCCTTGATGGTCATGCAGGGGTTAGGAAGTTATAGGAAAGGGTTCTCTGTTAAGGGAAGCAAGAGGGTCCCCCAACAAGTTGTTTGTGCCAGGTAGTACCCATAGAAGTCTCTCTGATCCCTCCCCAGCTGGATCCAGTTTCAAAATGGAAGACTGCTTTCCTTCCTCCCACAACCCACACGTTCTGTCTCCCTTCCAACTCAATTACATGGATCTGACTAAATGGCCACTCAAGAGGGTTTATTCAAGAACAAAATAGTTGAGGAATGAATGATGAGGGAGTCAGGGAAAGAGGGTGTAGGTGATTCCCTAAAATCCCCTTTCAGTCCTTGACTGGGCAACATATCCACAGAGATTCTTCTGTGTTCCCCAAAATCCCAGCTTCTCTGACCCAAATCCCAAGTAATGCACCTAAACCTAGAATTATTACTAATTAAAGAGGGAATGTAGCAAGGCAATGTTCAAGGAAAGATTTGTGAGGCCCCAGGGGCTGGCTCCCCACAGAAGTTCAGACATCCCCCCCACAAAGGTGAAGAAACTGGTATTCATTGTTCTCCACTGAGTTCAGGAACTGATAAAGATCAATTAGAATGGTTAGTCTTCACTGCAGATCCCAGAAAAAAACTCTTGAGATTAGCTTTGTAGATGCTGAAGCCCCAAAATCCACTTCCTCCCTCCTCGGCTGTGCCCCAAGCTTGAGAGAGATCCATTGGTTCTCTTCCTAGAATTATTTTCTCTCAAACCAACTGTTATTCCCTATGGGTCATTTCTATGTTCCATCTGTCAGTTCCAAATGTAGGCTTGCTTAAATTATTGCAATATCTTGTCTTAGATGTTTCTTACATCTATCAATTGGACAATAACTAGTATTTATACATATTTGACTGAGTTATCTATATATTTGATAATTGAGGCCTTTGTCATACTTGGTGTAAAAATGTTTCCATGTTTTCTGCTTTTCTTTTAATTTTGTTTGCATTGGTTTTGTTTGTACAAAAACTTTTTAAATTTAATTTAACCAAAATAATCAATTTTATATCCTGTGATGCTCTTTTTCTCTTCTTGAATCATAAATTCTTCCCTTATACATAAATTTGGAATGTAAACTATTCCCTGTTCCTTTAACCTGCTTATGGTATCACCCTTTGTGTCTAAACCATGTACCAATTTTTAACTTATCTTGGCATACACTGTGAAATGTTAACCTATAATCTAATTTCTGAAATAATGTCTTCCAGTTTTCCCAGAGTTTTTGTCAAATAGTGCCTTCTTGTCCCAAAATCTTTGACATTTGGATTAATCAAACAAGAGATTTCTATGGTCATCATAATGTGAAAGAAGACACATATAACTTAATTCATAGAGGAAATAAAATGAAGAATTATATGCTTCAATATGCATTCTAGCTCTGTTGGTTCCTTCTATGGCAGGGGATAGCCTTTTATACCATGAGTCCTTTGGAGCTGTCCTGAGTCTTTGCATTGCTGATAACAGTTATCATTCACAGAAGAACACTGTGCTTCATTGCTGTATCTGTGTAACACTTGGCTCTGCTCACTTCATTTTGCGTCGTTTCATAAATGTCTTACCAGAATTTTTGAGATCATGTTCATCATTTCTTATGACACAGTAGTATGACGCTACAGTCATATACCATAATTTATTCAGACATTCTTCAATTGATGGAAATTACTCCAATATCCAGTTCTTTACCTCCACAAAAAGAGCTGTTATAAACATTTTTGTATAAGTAAATCCTTCTCCGCTATCTTGGATTTCTTTGAGATACAGATCTAATAGTGGTATTTCTGTGCCAAAGGATATGCACTACTACTTTTTAGATAGTGCATTGTTGTTTTGAGGATTACCACTTTACAATACAGTTTAAGATCTTGTACAGTTGGGCCACCTTTCTTCACATTTTTTGTGATTCCCTTGATATTTTTTATCTTTTCTTCTTCCAAATTAATTTTATTATTACTTTTTCAAGCTTGATAACATAATTTTCAGATAGTTTGGTTGATATGGCCCTGAATAAGTAGGCATTTTAGGTATGAAATTTAGGTATGAAATAAGGATGGGTGAGATATGATAAAACCCACATAGGAACCTCCCCAGGGCCAGTAAAGCACAAAACCCTTAGGCTATAGGAAAACAAGTTTATTTAAAGGTTGGAGTAAGGGAAAATAGAGGGTAAGATCCCAACACTATTAAAATCTAGGCTCCACCCAGTCTCCAGGAATCTCACAAAAGATGGCCCAACCAATAGCTCCCAGCTCTTATCTAAGAACCCCAAAGCTATCTGACTATAGCTATCTTAATTTACATGGATTAACAAAAAAGGACAAAGAGGAAGGAAGGACTAGCAGTTGTATTTGAGCCCTTACCTAAAGCCTGGGGTTGTCTCCACTAGATAACCCAAAGTCCCAGTTGACAACCCTAGGATTACTTTGACCAATTGGATTTCTGGCAGATACATGACAGGCAGATGGTCTCTGTATCTCAGGGAAAAAGCAGTCCACTCCAAAGCAAACTCTCAACCAAGGAAATCACTAATCTCTCCATGATATTAGGACTCCCAAGGGAAATTTGCAGAGCAAAACCTCCTTCCTGCTTAGTCAAAAAAGGAGTCCAAGGAGTGACTGTTAATTCCAGTAAATTCCCACTATCCTTCTCTCCTTGTCAGAATCCTCTCCCAGGGCTTGTATCCAAATTCTCCTCTTTTCCTCTTTAAGCTAATTCCTGAACTATATTCTACCCCTTACCTACTTTCCTACAGGTAAAACTGTCATTTTCATTGTATTGCCCAGACTACCCCTGAGCAAGTAGTATTTTCCAATTGTTTAGTTCGTATTTTGTTTGTATGAAGTGTTTTATAATTATGTTCTTATATTTCCTGGGTTTGTCTTGGCACGAAGACTCCCAAGTACTATGCCTAGAGTTAATTTAAATGGAATTTCTCTTTCTATCTCTTGCAGATGGACTTTGTTGGTAATATAGAGAACTGCTAATGAGTTATGTGGATGTATTTTATGTCCTGGAACTTTGCTAAAGTTGTTAATTATTTCAACTAGTTTTTTAATTGATGCTCTAGGGTTTTACAAATATACTATTATATCATCTGCAAAGAGTGATAGTTTTGTTCTTCAGTGGTTGCTTTCTTTCAATTTCTTTTTCTTTTCTTAAGGTCATAGATAGAATTTCCACTATAATATTAAAAATAGTGCTGCTAATGGGCATCTTTGCTTCACCTGTGATCTTATTGGGAAGACTTCTAGCTTGTCTATAATACTTAGTGATGATTTTAGATAGATATTTATCATTTTAAGGAAAGCTCCATTAATTCTTATGCTCTCTAGTGTTTTTATTAGCAATGGGTACTATGTTTGGTCAAAGGCCTTTTTTGCATCTTTTGAGAAAATCATATGAATTTGGTTCATTTTGTTTTATGCATATATATACATATATTATATATATAGTCAATTATGCTGATAGTCTTTCAAATACTGAGACAGCTCTATATTCCTGGTACAAATTTCAACTAGTCATGGCGTATGATCCATATATGTTGCTATAATATCATTGCTATCACATAATTTGCTAGTATTTTATTTAGGATTCTTGCATCAATATTCATTCAGGAAACTGATCTATAGTTTTCTTATCTGGTTTTTTTCTCTTCCTGGTTTAAGTATCAGCACCATATTTATGTTGTAAAAGGAATTTTGTAGGACTCCAACTGATTTTAACATTGTTCTTTAAATATTGGGTAGAATTAACTTATAGATTCATCTAACCCTAGGTATTTTCTTTTTGTAGGGAGTTCATTGATGCATTATTTAATTTCTCTTTCTGAGATGGGATAAAGTATTCTATTTCTTCTTTTATTAATCTGAGTAATTTATATTTTTGTAAATATTCATCTACTTAGATTGTCAAATTTATTGGCATATAATTGTATGAGATAGCTCCTAATAATTGCTTTAATTTTCTCTTTGTTATTGGTGAGTTCATTTCTTTTATTTTTTATACTGCTGGTTGGGTTTTCTTCTTTAATTTTTCAACCAAATTAACAAATGACATAATTTGCATATGAATTGACTATGATGGGATCTTAAGAGTTACAAGTCTCATTTCCCCCTTGTATGACATAAATAGTTTATCCTTATTAAATTTCTAATGTTTTCTCTTTCCTGTTTACCTTTTCATGCTTCTCTTGAGCCTTAAGTTTGAAGATGAACATTTCTATTAAGCTCTAGGAATGCTTGATAGTTCTCTATTTCATTAAATATCTATTTTTCCCTTAATAGATTATTCTGTTTCACTAGGAGACTTATTCTATTTTATAATCCTAGATCCTTTAAATTCTGGAATATCATTCTCTAATCATTTAATTTGAATGTTAAACCCTGTGTAATCCTGATTGTGCTGCTATGATAATTGAATTATTTCTTTTTGGCTGCATACAGTATTTTCTCCTCTGCCTGGGAGCTCTGAAATTTGGCTAAAATATTCCTAGGAATTTTCATTTGGGAATCTCCTTCAGGAGTGATTGGTAGAATCTTTTAGTTTCCATTTAACCCTCTGAATCTAGGTTATCAGGACAGTTTTCCTTGATAATTTCTATAAGATGACTTTGAGGCTATTTTTCTTATCATGACTTTTAGATAATCCAATAATTGTTAAATTGTATCTGCTTGATCTATTTTCCAGGTGAGTTGTTCTTCCTATAAGAAATTTCACATTTTCTTCTTTTTTTTTATTCTTCCAATTTTGTTTTTTTTTTCATTTCTTGATATCTCATGGAGTATATAGCTTGCACTTGCTCAATTCTAATTTTTGAGGAACTATTTTCTTCAGTTAGCTTTTGCACCTTCTGTTCCATTTGGTCAGTTCTACTTTTTAAGGAATTATATTCCTTTGGTGAATTTTTTGTTAAGGAGATTTTGTTAAGGAGAATATGCCAGGTATGGCAAATGGCCAGCATCTGGACATGTAGTATAGTGTGTAAGAAAAATAAAGTAGACTGGCATGTTGTTGTTCAATGCAACTTTTCATGACCCCATTTGGGGGTTTACTTGGCAAAGATACTAGAGTGGTTGGCCATTTCCTTCTCCAGATCTTTTGACAGGTGAGGACCTGAGGCAAACAGGGGACTTGCCCAGGATCACACAGTTAGTGTCTGAGGCCAGATTTGAACTCATGCAGATGAATCTTCTTGATTCCAATCCCAGTGCTCTACCCACTGGGCCACCTTGCTTCCCTTAGGCTGGTATAGCTGGATTATATATTATGTAGAGAGGAATAAGGCATAAGAAGACTGGAAAGGGAATGAGGGGCCAAGTTGTGAAAGGATTTAAAAGCTATTTGATCCTGGAGTTAATAAAGAGTCATTGGAACTTGTTTAATAAAATAAAAATAATGAGATGGTCAGAACTATACTTTAAGAAAGTCTCTTTAATAACTGTTGACTAGATGGGACTGGAGAAAATCTTGAGGCAAGGGAAGACTAAGTAGAAGGTTATGACACTGGTCCAGGAAAGAGTTAAATAGAGTCTATACCAGAGTGGTGATGGTATAAATTAAGGGAAGTCAATCTATGGGAAAGATGTTGTTAAGGTAGAAATACTAAAATTTGTCAGCAGATTATAGCATATTTCTAACAGTGAATTAGTATGCGAGCAATAGCATAAAATGTTTGAAATGAGAAACATAATTAGAAAAGGGGATGAGCCACTCATATAGCAAGAGTGAAACACATACAGTTCTCCTTTTATGTAAGTTGAGTGTTCTGTAGGTTTCTACATAAAGAGATTTTTACAATAATGTGAATTTGCCTCAATACCTGGGGAAGCAGGAAGCAAGAGGGTGCCCCCTGAGGGAGGAGGCCACACATGGTTCAAGGACACATGGGGGCCTGTCTGGAACTGAGAAGAAAAACAGGTCAGGACAGACATATGAGGGCTGGATACAAACGGAGATAGAAGAGGACTGACTGACATGGCCTGGAACAGACAAGAGTTACTCAAGCATAGAGCATGTACATATAAAAGAGAGAGACAGGTGGGTGGAATAGGGCAAAGATCTCCTCTTTCTGCTCCCAAGGCCAAACTTCCAGTCCTGTGGTGATGACAGTCTCTCTGCTAGTCTTTCTGCTTTAACTTGAAGAAATTTGTAAGGTTTTTTGGTTTTTGTTTTTTTATTTGTTTGTTTTTGGGGGTTTTTTTGTTGTTTTTTAGAGTGGAATGGAAGGCCACAGAATACCAGGCAGAAGTGGAGAAGAGCATAGTACTTTACAACAAAAGTTAACATACGTATTTTTTTGGAATGCAGATTAATTTCAGAATTTTTAAAATAATGTCAAATTTGCGTAATACAAATTTACTTAAAGAGAGCACTGTCTGTATAAGGAACCAGATTGTTGTGCTAGTAGTGTCCACAAAATGTTAAAAGCCTTGAAGGAAATCTTTAAGCACATTGGATAGATACTGTCTTAAGATTTAAAGGAAGACATGAATGAGATTCTTAAAGGGTGATAAAGATGTGGATGGTTTAGTTGCAATCTATTTTGTTGGAAGGAGCTAGCTCTTGCTTTGATATCACAAATCCATTGAAGTGTAGAAAATGGTAATTGCGATATGATTAGGTCTAGCACTAATGACCAAATTATTAACATTCAATATTTTAAAAAACAAATAGGAAATTGATTAAGTCATTTGCTATAATAGGCTTTTTCTGGCATTTAATCTTTGGCAATGGCATTAATATGTGATTTATGTATCCAATGTGACCAATATTTATAGGTTTATCTCCAATGTGTTCTTTGCATTGCTGTATCTTCATTAGTGTTGTCTTCTCCTATAGATTGTAAACTCTGGGAAGGCAGAAACCTATATACCTCCAAAATATTCATTATGATGACCTATTTTGGTTGGTATAATGGGCACTCAATTGAACTCAACAAACACGTATTGTCTCTGCAATACATTCATATTTATTCATGACAAATGATTATCATCACACATTTCTTTTACTATATAAGAGTCCTTTAGCTCTCATTACTCAGATAGTCCTAGATATATCTATTTCTTCTGAATCTCAAAGCAGGCAAGGGAATAGTTACTCAGTCTCACAGAAAGCCATGTATTCAAAGTAAACTGATTATGCCTTCCATGTCAATACTCTATGATAACACCTAGTAATCATGATGTTACCTGGCAACTAAATGTGGGAGGAATAGTAAAAGGATATATATAAAATGACTGGGAAGAAGTAAAATTAAATTAATCCATTTTGCCCTTGAAATTGAATTTTAAACCCAGCCTATAGCTATTAACTAGCTTTCAACAAAAAAGATATAGATATATGTGGCTATACATATGCATATTAATGAACATGCACATGTTACATATTTTTTGAATTTTGATTATCTTTAGATAATTTTTTGGTATCTCAATGATATCTTTAAGAATTTAAATTTAGGTCTTATACTAAATATGAGAATTCTAAAGTAATATTGTGGTTGCTGATTTTAAAATATTACAGTTTAATTCAAAATTACTTTTAGCAGTTTTATTTACAGAGGTGGAAAGAGTGAAAGTGGAAAAATATAGATAAAGAGACAGAAAGTACTGCCTAGCTACTAATACCCTAAATTTAATTCTAATGTCTCCAGACCACAAATGTGAATCCGAAAGCGAATCTCATTAGAATCCAAAGACCTAATTAGGAAACCAAAATCCAAAGAACCAGGAAATGCTGAAGAATCTATCAAGAACCTTCAGTGCACATAAGGCTAAGACCCCCAAGAATCTCACCAGAATTCATGCTGAAGGGAGTGTCCCATCAATGCACCAGCTACCAGTAAGGTCTCCTCACGAAATAACCAAGGAAGGAATCACTCCACTCACCATGGCAGGATCCAAGGAAAGAGTCTCCTCCTCCAGTCCAGCTCACCAACACAGAGTGCATGACTCTAGCTGGCCTTTATAAAGCAATTTTCTCAACTTTACTTCCTGTCACTCCCCCACTTTACAGGAACCAAACGCGGACTTTAAATTTGCCTAGCACTGCCCAAGAGGGGGACCAGTGACCTTTGGAGGTGTGAGCTTACTCTAGTAAGTCAAGTAATGATACTTTAAGTTCTTGATTTGTTTAGCAAAAAATAGACAAGGGGAGAGTTAATCCTATCTTCACACATCAAATGTTTCCTACCCAGTGATCCAACTTTACGCAGAGCAGATATTAATTTATACCTGAAAGATTTATTTGAATTTTCAGATTGTTTATCCCCATGTTTTCTTAACTCTCATGTATCTTTTTCTTCTGGATTTTTTTCCTTCTAATTTTACTTAGAGGTATTATTAAAATAAGGAAAAGTCATCCCAATCAAATAACCAAGCGAAAAAGGAGAATGTTCTTTTTTGTTTGTATGCAGGAGTTAAACAAAACCCCATCTGCTAGGTTAGAAAATCAGTTGTTATCTAGGGTGGAGGTAGGATAGGGTATTATATTCATACCCAAAATTTCATTTCCTTTTATTTTTTTATTTCTCTATTTGTAATCTTCCTAAGTTTTGAATTTCTAAAGACTGTTCCATTAAAAATGTAGCTGGTCACCTTTTCCTTCCTACCTAAAAGTGTATGACAGCATACAAACACACCCACAAAGATGTGCATACATACACAGAGACACCTATACAGAGGAACCACCTGCTCATTTCAGAAAACTCTAGGATGTATTTCTTTACATTCTATTCAAGGACTCCTGACTGTAAGCCAGACCTTGCAAAAACCCTTCTGGGGAAAAAGAACAAAATTGGATGATTGGCATGTGATATGCAATAACATTAATCAATGACTAGGCATCATATTCATCCCTGAGCACTAGAAAAAGTAGAAAAACTAAATGGAAGAACACATTGGTAAATCAGGGGAAAACAAATATATTTTACATTTGCTTTTTGAGTGACACCTCTCCCCTTCAAATTACAATGTCTTTGAGGACTAAACTGGCTAGTGGAGAAAATATCCGTACGGTGAAATAAATGGGTCATTTTATAAATATTTTCTTGATTATTTTTTTAAGAGACTACTAAACAAGGAAGTCAAGAAAAATAAAACAGCTATCATTTGCATAGTACCTACTATGTGTCAGGTATTGTGCTAAGCACTTTACAAATATCTCATTTAATCTTTATAACAACCCTGAACAATGGTACTATTATTATATCTATGTACAGATAAATAAACAGAAGCAAACAAAGGTTAAGTATCTTGCCAATGTTCACACAGCTAGTAAGTGTTTAAGGCTCCTTGAACCCAAGTTTCCTGAATCCCGGGCCCAAAACTGTAAGCACAGTGCTACCTAGATGACTGCATGGTATATAACCAATTTCATGGTCACAATCACATGAACAGCATAGGATGTGAACAATTTCAACTTTAACTCTAATGTTAGCTTTAATTTTCTAATTAGTTTACAATGGAAAAATAAAAACATAAATATATCCTAATGATAATAGGCAGAAGATAATGGAGGAGAAAGAGTTAGATTAGAGGTATTCCATAGGGTTTCCGCTGATACTACCTGGTGGCCTTGGGCAAGTCCCTTAACCTCCCTGGGCCTCATTTTTCCCTTTGGTGGAATAAGAATATCAGATTAGATAGATGGCTTCTGGGTTCTCTTGCAGCTCTAGATCACACTTCTGGATCTAGAACTAATGTATGTCCTTTTGGATTTTGCTTATTAAGATGTCTGTTAGCAAATTAGATTAATTATGATATGAAAATTAACATTATGATGCCTTAAGCCAAACATTTACTACAAAAATAGTTTTAACAGGTCAATGGATCAAGAGTATGACAGAAAAATAGTGTTTTTGAAGGGGAATGAAAATTAATGCTGATTGTTGAAGCAGTCCGGTCACAGATGATAGTTTCCCACTTCAGGTAAGATATATTTGGGTTCAGTTCCTGTCCCTGAAACTTAAATAGTTGTTTGAGAAACATCCTATTGTGACCTGCACTGATAAAGAGAATTCCTTGTAACAATGAAATCTTTCCAGTAATTCACACTCACAAACTACAAGACATCTTGGACTCTTCCCTTTCCCTCACAACTCACATCCACCCAATTGTCACATCTTGTCTATTTAACATCTGCAATATGTGCACTCACACTGCCCTCCCCTTGGTTTAGGGCAGGGGTCGGCATCGTATGGCTCTCGAGCCATGTCTGGCTCTTTTGAGGGCCAGATATGGCTCTTTCTGCAGGAGCCATAAAGTCAATTTTTTTTCAGGCGCTGTTACAGGAGCGCACACTGTGAGCACTGTACGGCTCTCACGAAATTACATTTTGGCATTTATGGCTCTCACGGCCAAAAAGGTTGCTGAACCCCGCTATAGGGTTTCAGAATCTGTGGTGTGGTGTACTGCAATAGCCTCCAAAATGATCTCCCTGAATCCAATCTCTCTTCCCTCCAATCCATTCTAGACCCTGATATCAGATTGCTATTCACATACATAAGTGTGACTGGCACTAATTTGCTTATGAAGATCTGGTGTATTCTTACTGCTTTTAAGGAAAAATACAAACTGCTCTACCTGGTATTTCAAGTCCTTTATGATCTGGCTGCAGCCACTCTTTCCAGACCAATTTTACATGGCCACCTCTCATACACGCTGTCTTATGACCAAACTGGATGACTTATGCTTGTGTTTACATGGCATGACTTCTGCCTATTTCATTCCCCTCTTTGCATAGATTGGCTGCCCTCTTTGCCTAGAACACACTCACTCCTTATTTTTATCTCACAGAATCCCTTGCTTTCTTCAAAGCTTATCTCAAGAATCACCTCTTACATGAAGCCTATTCTAACCTTACATTTGTGCCTTGCTTGTGGAATTCCTATCTCTCCTCTGAGAAAATACTTTATGTACTTTTAGTTTGTACTTACTCATAAACTTTAAGTTTGTACTTACTCATTTATGAACATGTGGCACCTTTCCTACGATTCCACCCAAGATTAGAGGATAAACTAGAGGGCAGATTTTATTTCATTTTTCTTTCTATATATTCCCAGACCTTTGCACAGTGTCTGACAAATAAAAGGACATTGATAAATACACATTGAATGGAATAGAATAAAATCAAAGTTCCTTCAAATTTAAATGTTTTTGATATTTAGGAAAATAATCATAGGAGTTTAGAGCTAGAAAAGGCCCTACAGATCTAACCCTATCATTTGACCAATGAGGAAATAGTCACACACAAAAAAATAACTTACCAAAAGTCAAACAACAAGTTAATATGGCTCCATAAATTCTCAGCTTTATCATTACTGATCTAGTGTGCTTTATACTATATCATGCCAATATTATAAAATGCTTGTACTAACCCACTATTATTAAATATGCATTTTGAATTATGAAAATGGTTTGTATTGAACCTTATACCCTTCTTGCACTTGAGAGGATAGACATGAGAAAAACTAATAACTGTGAAACAGAGCAATGTCAGCTAGTGTGTGGGAACTAAAATCCTTGACTTATTATTAAACATTCAAATCATTTCAACAAACACTTAATCAGTATAGTGGTATGTGTGCTAGGCTGTATTAATAAAACACAACTTCTTTGAGGTTTAGAAAGATGTCATTTGCATTCGCATTTCCCTCACCTTGTACTAGGAGGAAGAGTCCAGCAAGAGACAGTGGCATAGGGAGCCATGTATTACTCTCTCTTCTCTGTTGATTCAGCTCATCCTTCATCCAAACCCTACCATGCACCAGATATAGTGGGAAAGCCTCTTCACAACCTTCCTGCCAAATCCTCCTTCCATCTTTTGACTGGGTATTGACCCTCCCTCCATTACAATTCCCCTATGAGGTAATTTAGAAGCCCCCACTCTACTCCAACCTTCAGGGCTCCCTCCTCTTCCCAACATTTCTGAGGCAGACTCTTACAGCCCCCTATACACAACCACAGTTGTTCTTACCACTTTGATGAGTCCCAAAGAAGAATACTATACTACTTATAAAAAAGGTCACCAAGCCTTACCATTTGTCCTGCCTCCATGTCCTCCTAGGCCAAGACATTGGCATCTTACCTGCCAACATAGCCTGAGGCCAAGCCGATCAATCTGCTACTGTACCCTCCTTTGTCTATTTTCTCCCTGAATTAGAACATGAGCTTCTGGAGAATGGAGACTATTTGACTTTTATACTTGTATCTTCAGTGCTTAGAACAGTGTAAGCACTTCTTTCATTCATGCATTCAACAGAAAAAACATTAAGATTTAGTGAATGAAATAGTTACTATATTCTGTTGTCCCAGTGGTTTAGCAGGTTGCCCTAGAGAACTGATATTCACTGAGAAAGGCTGTTAGAGTTGGAAGGGACCTTAGAAATTATCTATTCCAATTTTTTCTTTTTATTGATAAGGAAACAGAACCAGATTGAATAAATGACTTTCTCTAAGTCACACTGGTAGTGACAACCAGTATTCAGATCCTCTTCCTGATCACAAACTCAACACTGTTGAATGTACTACATTGTTTCTGAGAAATAAGAGAGGCAGAATCAAAGGTAGAGACAAAGAGAGACCATCAAAAGCAGGGCCTCAGCAAATGAAGTTGATTAGATGATATGTGAGGAATCCCACTGAACAATTGTATATTCAATTCAATTGATTAATTTTAATAAATATTGGTCAAATAAAATAGAGTAAAATAAAACCAAAGAAATCATGAAGATCACATTTGCCTTTGCTTCTTGCCCCCCACATAACTTTCAACTATTTCAAGTGAAGGAGGTACACAAAGTACATGTTTTAAGCTATAATCTACATTGTGGTAAAGTTTGGTTTTTCATCTGGACTTCCCAAAGAAAAACAAGCATCCAAACTAAAGGCAAGGAATTTTGCTTTTTTTATGCTAGAAATATTTCTACTATAAAGCAAGGCAAGACGGGTTTTTTTAAACACTCTGGGAAAGTGGTAACAATCTATATTACCTCTTGAAAACAGGCAAGTTCTGCTCTAAAGACTATATCAAGAAGGGACCACTTAGGTGGCCCAGCTTTTTCTTTTTTCATTTTATGAAATATTTCTAGAAACACACACACACATATATATATATACAAGTTCTTTTATAGAGCAATCACACCACCATCCCTGTGCCAGACTTCAGGAAATATACCAAAGAAAAATAACAGGTAGTCGCTGCCTTCAGTGAGTTTATGATCTCCTTGGAATGACAATGCACACACCAAAGAACAATTAAAAAACAAAAGCAGAAACATTTGGAAGGAAGGAAGGAAGTGAAAGTTCTGGGAGAATGATCCTAGAAATTCCCCAACTCTCAAAGGGAAGCCTGGTTTGTTTAAGATAAAATAGTTTACCTGGTGAAATCATAAAAGCTTCAATGCCCTAGTTATTTCAAACAAGATGAGACCAAATGAAAAATTTGTTACTGGGAGCAATCATGCACTAGAAAGACAGGTTCACCCGATCAGTGCTTCCCATGGTGGTTTTCTCTGATGCTCTGATAAACTGAGCAATGTGTTTGGAAAGGAGGTTTTCAGTTCTGCTTTTGTCTAAACAATTCTGCACAAAAATAGATGCTATTGTGAATACAATCACTAGAGGATTGTCAAGCAAGTGTTTTGTGAGCAGCAGCCCACAGATACGGTGATTTTTTTCTGGGTTCCAGGTGGGCAGAGCCACCTGATTAACAGCCAGTCTCCAGGGAGACAGAAATTGCTAGTAGCCATTGACCTAGATGCCTGAAGAAGCACACTGTGCTAAGGGCTAGACTGCATTTAATCCCTCCCCTGCTAGGAGCACTGAGAGCCATAGGCATGACAGATGGTTGAAACATTCTAGGTTTTATTTGCATGCATAGACTTTGTCATTAATGGAAAGAAATGTTGGGAATTTCTAGCTGAATGATACAGCACACATCTGGATGGAACACCAAAGCAGCTGGGTATATATCAAAAGTGTCACTGCCTTTAGAGAACTCTGTAGAGTCGTCATTGTTTCTAAATGAGGCTCCTGGGGCATTCCTTTGCCTCCAGAAATTCTTCCCAAATCACCCTGGGCACAAGGTCATTCTCAGATTGTGTATCCATATAGAATCAGTTCAACTGTTTTGAATCAAAAACAGATGCTTCTTCACTGACGGCTTCCCAATAAAATTCTAAAATATCTGAGTTGGAAAGGACTTTGGAGATCAACTCATTTTCTCTGCTCCATTTTACAGATGAGGAAACAGAATGTCTGAATTGCAGTAACAGCAATTCTTGATTCTAACCTATTTCTAGATCTCTTGACAGGAATCATCAGGAAATGGTGTTAAGAGGTCATACAGTCTAACTCCATCATTCTACAGATGAGGAAAGTAAGACCCAGACAGGCTAAGTGACTTTCCAAAGATTAAACAAGTTGCAAGTGGCAGATCCAAAACTGAATCACAGAACTCTTGATTCCTAGAGTTCTTTCTAGGTTTTTAGTCCCTTGGCAGCCAAGGGGTACAGTGGATAGAGCAATGGGACTGTAGTTGGGAGGGTAAGAGCTCAAAGTCTCTGGTCTCAGATAGTATTTAGCTATAGGAACCTGGGCAAGTCCCTACACCTATATTTGCTTTCATTTTCCTAACTATAAAACAGGAATAATAATAGCACCTAGCCTCCTAGGGAACTTGTGACAATCAAATGAGATAATAATTGTAAAAGTTCTTTGGACAGTGCCTGGCATATAGTAGGTGTCTGTCTCCTTCCTTTCTTCCTTCTTTCTGCTATACCACCACATAAATTTCATCCTAAAACCTGAGCATCTCCCTCCATGGAAAGGATGTTAATTCTTTCAGATCACCAATAAAGTTGAGTTAGCTCTCTGTGATCCAAGATATAGATTATTCACCTGTCTGTTTCTGTTTTTAGCACCTACTTGAGATTTCTTCCTATTCTGTAACTCAGTGGGTACTCAGAGACAGTTGAACTATTTGAATATTAACCTAAATTGAGCTTAATTAGGAAGCCAAATATGTCACCAAGGTTTTACACCATATAAGCAAAAGGCAAATTAAATTTAAGGTTTAGGGATTCTGTGCTTTAGGGGATTATCAGTGCCATTGCTTCTTACCACTGCCTCAGCTTCACCAAAATTGATTAACCTTCTATATATTCTGTATCATGTATGTCCTAATATATGTATATTATAAGTTTGTAATATGACCACAAAAGGAAATGAGAGTGAGGGATAACTTAAGGACATGCTGTGGGTTCTCCTGCCATTCACCCAATGTCAAAAGGTCTAGAGGAAAATCCCTAGATCCCTGGATGGATGACAATGTAGAACACATGGAAGGACATAGATAAGACCAGACAGGATGGGTCACAATCTCCTAAATTGAAGAAAGATTTATCAAAGTGATGAAAAACTGGGGATCTGTATGATCCTGATTCACAATCATTTCCTCCCAAATTTCCCAGAACCACTTCCCTAGGAGTTGAATGGTGTTCATCCCTTTTTCTACTTCCATTTATCAATGCAAGTTGTTCCTTATACTTGAAAAATATTATATCTTTAACTCCAATCCTAAGAATCTTTGTCTTCCTTAAAATCTCAACACAGTGAGCACCTCTTCCATTTGCAAGCATTCTCTTCCTCCTCAAAATTGCCTTATATTACATTTGTTTGTATAAATGCTGTGTTCCTTCAGTAGAATACAAGCTTTTAAGGGCAAGAATGATTTTATTTTTGCCCTCATGTCTCCACTGAGAAGACTAAAAGAATCTAGAAGCTCCCAAACATGCAAGATCTTGGACAAGCAGAAAAATATGGCAGTCGTTGTATATGTGCTAAACAGTGGTTTTGCATGTAAATTCATTTATAAAATTTTATGGAAGAGAGAGGATCATTGGCAGTGTCATATCCCAAAACAGTAAAAAGGATGGAATAGGAAACAAGTATATCTTAGGTATTCTAGAGTTTTAGGTGACATCTGAACTAAGAACCTATCAGGACACTTGCCCCCTCTCAAAAAAAATCTTCATGAGGAAAATTTGCATATCTATTGCAAGTATCTTTGATGTATATATGAGAAGGGAGGATTTTAAAAAATAGCAGTCTAAGATTATTACGGAGTCTCCTAAATGGAATCCATAATGATGCAAAGGAATTTGAACTAACTATACCCACAAAGAAATGTAAAAGTCATTCTGGCCCCAAAGTCTACCTGACATGAAAAGATTTGAGGCTCAATTAAATGAACCCACCTAGCCATGGCAGATCCATTTATTTCTTCTGCTCAATTTATGCATTTTAAGTGTAGCAAGCAAGATCCCTGTCATCTGACCTCCACCTCTGTCCTGTCTAGATTCGGAAAGCAAATGGTAATTATTTGAAAAGAAGAAGAAAGCTATTAGAATTTAGAAAGAACAGACTGCTTAAACGTCTAACTTAGCTCAGAACCCTTAGAAGAAATTGTATTTTTCCGAGGTCCATATATAAAAAGAACTAGATCATAAGCAAGAGAATGCTGATACCAGCCCCAACCAAATGATGGCATAAATGTTAAATTTTATTTTTGAATCTACACCACAGAAACTAGCAAACACTACAAATTAGGGCCTGATTTTTTTCAAGTTTTCTTGTCTTAAGAAATTGATTTTGAAAATGTTAATGCAGATTAAATTTAAAAGGATGTTACACATATATTTGTCTTTCCAGGGAGCTGATTGCTAAACATTTACTAGCATACCTCTGAATAAATCACAAATTTAGAACTAGAAGGTACCTTTGAAGCCATGTAGCAAAATTTCCTCATTTTACTAATAAGGACATTGAGGTCCAGAAATATAAAATAACTTGCTTAAGGTTACAAAGGTAGTAAATAAGAGCAAAATTTTAACTCAGATCTCATTCCACATCCAGAATTCTTCCCACTTCAAAATTCCAACTCTCAAAAACAAGTGGAGATGACAGGAATAATAAACCCCAGCACTAAACTAGAATTATGATCATACTATTAATTTGAAGGTATTTTCCCAAACTCATGTTACCAGGCCTGGGATTGCTCTTTTCTACACTCTGGCAAAATAGATTTAAAACAATAGATAGAGGACTCAGTTGTGTTTATGATTTCCATTATGCTGCACCATACTGCTACCCAGGATTTCATTCTCAGATTGTGTGCCCAATGGAGGAAACAAGGAGGAGAACACATTTAACATCCTCTAACAATCTACTCTGTCTCTTAATAGTTGACCATTTGGTCAATAACTTTATAGACACTTCCTACCCATCTTCTTATCATTCTGTCTGCTCATTTTCATCTCCCTCCTGCCAGAACTTTAAAATCTATATCCAGGTCTACCAGCTCTAATAAGTGTTTCACCTAATCATGCTTAAGATCATGATTCCACCCCTCTTCTACCTCTCTCCTTTTCAGCAACCCTTTATGGGCTATTTCTCCCTATTAGAATATAATTTCCTTGAAAGCAAAGACTATCTTGATTATTTGTTTTTGTGTCCTAAGAGCTTATCACAGGGTCTCCCACATAATAAGAGTATAACAAATGTTGTATCTATTTATTTTATCTATCACCCAACCATTTATCTATCACAGTTTTCCATACCATATTGAAGAATGAAAATTAATGCTGGCTGACCTAATTCTTATTTAATAGCTTGATCAACCTATGGTTGAAAAAAGGAAGAATGTGCCCACAACCACAAATTGCTTAAATAGTAGCTTACATAGAGGTATCATTGTATTGTGGATAGAAGGATTCAAGATAGCCCAGACTGATAATCAATGACCATCAATAAAAATGTAAAAAAAAATTACCTCTTGGTGTCTCCAGACATCTCCCTAGAACTAGAAATCATAAGGAAGTCACCAATCTGCATTAGTGAAGGGAATTTCTACACTGAAAAATTTCTACACCAACAAAATCACAGATCTAGACCAAAATTAAATGAATGAATGAATAAAATGAGAAAAAAAAAAGCTTTTTCCTAACTACAACTTTCAACCAAAGTCTCCAAATAGTTGTTGTCCAAACCTTTTTTTTGAAGAGCAGTCTATTGAATGTTTGATGAGACAAAAAGAGAGATCAGATATAATATGAATCTAGATTATTGCCTTAAGCCTCACACTGCTATAGTAACTGCTTTCTGATGATTAGGGAATAGTCACTGTGATAGCAGGTGATTCTTCTCTTATTTTATAGATATAGATACACACACACACACACACACACACACACACACAGTCAGTCCATGTCTCTCTCTATCCCCAAGCATCACTATTTGTAATGTTTATTTTATTTATAAAAATGCTGTTACCCAAAGGAGTAGTGGATGGGATGCAAGTGGAGACATCCTGTGAATGTTCTCTCATGCCTTCTTAAGGATGACTCTGCTGGGACATTGACTTCATGGTCTTTCTTACCTTGAATCCCTCAGAGACAACTGAATTAGTGGAATATAGGCCACTGTTGTCACACTAAATAATCCAGGTTGGAGTTGCCCAGCTGCATTTCCCCAGTGACCTGTTTACAGCTATCTGAGCTGATTGATTTTCAGTCACTTTTCTTTATGATAGGCCCCAGTTCCTCACGTTGTCCCTCAGGTATAAGTAGATAGTCTGTAAATTAATCCTAAACGATATGGTGATTTTTTTTTCCTCCAACCTCCAATAAAATGTTATATTTGGAACACAGAGTTGGAGTGATTCCTGGCTTTGCTTTAACAAGTATGTTTTATGACTCTTCTCCTGTACTGCCTTATATTTACAGAGACCCCATCTCCCCAAAGTACAAAGCACTTAACTGATTCTCCAATTAATTTTCCTTGCTTTCCTGTGAAGGAGAAAAGGGTTAGGCACCATTAACTCCACATTAGTAGACAGGAAAACTGAGGTATGAGGAAGCATGAAAACCAACTGTAAGGTTGCCCATCAAACTCAGCTCACATCTTTTAAAAGGGCTGGTTTGGCTATCTACTAATTTCCAATCTTTATACTTCATTATGCTGGGATAACCCTAGATTCATAAGACCAAGAATCTAGTGATGGAAGGTACTTTAGAGGTCATCTAGTTCAACTCCTTCACTTTATATATGAGGAAACTGAAACCCAGAAAGACAAACAGATTTGACATAGGTAGTAAATGACAGAGCCAGATTTGAGTCAGAGCCAGGATTTGAAAAAAGAAAGGGGAAGTAAAGAAAATGGAAAGAGAAAAGAAGATGGAAGAGGAGGAAGAGGTCAAGGGGGAGCAACCACGGTCCGGGAGGGGTTCAATGGGCAGTCCTCAGAGAGGAGAACCCCAGCTTAAGAGTTTCCAGGGGTAGATAAGACCAGAGTTCTTTGGGATCCCTGGAAGGGTCCACACAGTCATCAGCCAGGAAAAAGCCTGGGAAAAGGGGATGGACAGAGAGGTAGAGACAGACAGATATTCAGATGTGACTGTGTGGAGTGGAATTTGGGTGGGGGAGAGTTTGCACCCCTCCCCAGAAACCACTCTAAAGATTAGACAGAAGACTTTGATAGATGCTAACAGAGAAAATGCAGCATTATTTAGGAAAAAGGAGGGGGCGGGTTGGGGAACACCATAACAGTGAGTTCTCTCAGCAACAGTGTCCATAGGTGTACAAATGAATTTAGAATTTATAGGAAATTAATACAATGGTGCCTTGAGTTACCCAACCCTGTGGGTGACTAATGTCTGAATATTTTATCTTGTCTTACCTCCTAGAGTTTCTCGGCTCTCCTTGAATCATGTGAGTATTTCTCAAATTAACACTTTCTCAGTTTTGGTCATAGTTCAGGAATGTGTAAGGCCAGAGCCACAGTCTTCATAACAATTTTCTAAATAGGAGTTTTACTATATCTTTTAGGCTCCATGGCCTCCTCACTGGATTCTTTGTACTGGGATTTTCTATGGGACTTCATTTTCTTAACCCTTGAAATACTGATTGAAAATCAATTGAGAATTAATAATAAAGAAAAGGAAAGGTATTTGGCTACTTTTAAAGGTGAAGGGGGGTGAATGAGGGAAGAAAGGTCTGTTCACTTCAGGAAGAGAATGTCTCTATTTGTCATGTAGAGATAGTCTCTTTCTCCTCTGAAGGACCTAATTGAGCTGATCTACATAGGAGAATTACAGGGATAATTGATCAGAAATTCACTACTACTATTAATCCTAATGCTAACCATAATTGTGAATAATGCACTACTAATTACTAATTTTTACTCCACACATGACCAATCCAGGAAGTCATTTTTGCTTGCCTGGACATTTGTTATTAAGGTCTTGGTTTTTCTTTGTGCACTGCTGGAGGTTTGTGAGTGGGAGAAAACACCGAACCAGAAGATGAGGAAGGCTGACCAGGTGCCTGGGAACATTCTGGTGGATGGAGATATTTTTAAATCAAAAGGTAGTAGGGAGCCACAAGAATGGAGGTTGGTGTGAACAGTGGCTCAGACCAACCAATTTGACTACTCAGAGCCCCCAGGAGACACAGGTCATCATCCAAACCAATCCAATTTTCTTCTCACCTTCTCTATTTACCTTATATCCAATTCAACCAAAAAATAATTTTAAAAAATTTTAAATGACTCCAAGTTCAATGTTCTTTCTACTGCAACATATGTTCTTGGTGGTAATATTAGCAGAATGCAAGTACTGACAGGTCTTACCAAGCTGGAAAGGCTTTGAAGACAGTACTGGCAATGGATTGTGTGTCTGTCAGTTAAAGAAGAGCCTAATTAATTTCAGGAGGTACATAAGGAGAGGATTAGCCTTTATGTGCTAAAACGTTTGGGGACAACCACAACTCATATTTGTTTACTTATGTTTCCCAACATGCGTAAATGTTCTATTAGAGAAGAGCTTTCATTCAAAAATAAAATTAATATGTAAAAAAGTGCAAAAATAGTGTGCATAGGGGGCAGCTGGGTAGCTCAGTGGAGTGAGAGTCAGGCCTAGAGACAGGAGATCCTAGGTTCAAACCCAGCCTCAGCCACTTCCCAGCTGTGTGACCCTGGACAAGTCACTTCACCCCCATTGCCCACCCTTACCAATCTTCCACCTATGAGATAATACACCGAAGTACAAGGGTAAAAAAAAAAAAACAGTGTGCATGCTTTAACCATAGGCATGCATCCAGTATATGAGCTGGGTATGCCTAAGTATAGGAATAGTTCTGAGGATCAGCATTTCCATTATTCCTAAGGGAGCACTCTTTTCATGCTGTCTAGCTATACAAACCTATAGTTATGTCCCCAAATAAAATGTAAGTCCCTTAAGGACAGAAAAAGTTTTGTTTTTCTCTTTCTGTTTTCAGTACCCAGCACAGTCCACCTCATATTGTAGGTATATAAAAGATATTTATCAAATTAAATTGTTGAACTCAGGAAAATGAAACTGTCTCCTAAAAAAAGGAAGGATCACAATTTTTATCAAAAGAGAGATCAGTGATATAAATAAAATCATAGTTTGCTGTGGATGGATCAATGGGTCTAGAGCCAAGAAGACTCAAGTTCAAATCAGCCTCAGATACTTCCTAGCCATAGGACTGTAGGAAAGAAACTTAACCTCTTATACATCAGTTTTCTCATCTGTAAAATAGAGATAATAATAGTTTCTGCCTCCAAGGGTTGTTGTGTGGATCAAATGAGATAATAATTGTAAAATACTTAGAACAGTAATTTTAGAACAGTAGCTAGTATATATTAAGTCCTATATAAATGTTAGCTATTATTATTATTATTAAGTATTGAAATAAAATCTAGGAAATACATGATTACCTAAAGTTGAATAAATACTTCTTTACTATCATCATCATCATCATAATTTTTCTGACTCAGGATTTTTAATAATCAGCATTAAGAGAACATTTATTCAACATTGCTATATATAAATGCACTGGCCACTTTACTAACCAATCACAATTAATCATTGAAAATGCTTTTACAGTTAGAGTTCCATCTCCTTCTTCTTCTCCTCCTCCTACTCCTCTTATTCCTCCTCCTCTTCTTTTTTTCTCCTCCTCCTCTTTCTCCTTCTCCTCCTCCTCCTTCTCCTCCTTCTCCATCTCCACCTTCTCCTTCTTCTCCTCTTTCTCCTTCTCCTTCTCCTTCTCCTACTCCTTTTTCCTGTTGTTGTTAGTGATGGCAATGATAGATGACAATTCCAGGGAGCATTGCAGGCAGGAATAGACAGAAGTAAGATGGCCAGAATGATGAAAAAATTTGATCCTGAATCAAGACACCAGGATTACCCTTTATATCATAATTGGCATATAAATTAATCTCTCCATTTGCCAGTTAGAAGTCAAGGTGGGCAAGTTATGACTCAAATTAATGCATTCGATTAGATCATAGTACCTAAAGATGCTGAGGTCATGGGCTCAATCCCCAAAGATAGAGGCAAATTAATAAACTTTTATTAAGTGCTTACTATGTGCCAGATACTTCTCTAAAGTGTCAGGAGAGGATAGCTAGGTGGCTCAGTAGATAGAGAGCCAGACCCAGAGTCAGGAAGTTCTGAGTTCAAATTTGGTTTCAGACACTTCCCCAAGTACCTAGTCCTAACCCCATTCCTGACTTGGGACTGATACTTAGTATCAGTTATAATGCACAAGGCGAGAGATTAAAAAAATAAAGTGCTAAGAGTACAAATATAAATTTAAAAAAATCAGTCCCTTTCTTCAGGGAAGAATATTCAAATGAAAGAAGAGGATGCATAAAAGAGAACTGAAAATCATGGTGGTAAAGAGAGTTATTTAGGCAGAGGCATAGTAAAGGAAGTCTAGAGTGTCAGGAGTGGAGGCTGGAAAGGAATGAACATATGGCTGGCCCATTTTCCATTAAATGGACATTCTAAGAGGAATCAACTAATCAGAAGAAGGCAAGAGTACATCTCTGCAAAGGCAGAGAGTACATCTAGTGTGTGAAAGGCAAGAGTGGAGTGAACATCCAGAACAGTGATTCTCAAAGTGGGTGCCACCGCCCCCTGGTGGGTGCTGCAGAGATCCAGGGAGGCAGTGATGGCCATAGGTGCATTTGAGGGCTGTGAATAACTGTAAGGGGGTAGTGATAGTATGTAACAGGGGGTGCTAAGTAATATTTTTTCTGGAAAGGGGGCAGTAGGCCAAAAAAGTTTGGGAACCACTGATCCAGAGTAAAGAGGATTCTGTAGAATGGTTGATAATCAGGAGTGAAAGAAAGAGCCTAGAGAAGATAAATGTAGAACTGAGATTTACTCTGTCCAAATACCTCTATCATAACAATTTCCATGCAGGTGATCACCATGGTACCTTGAAAATGATTACAAATGAATAAGAATGAATTCATCTCTTTTCATTAAAAAACATCCCATAGTTGATAGGTGCACAAGAATAGTAGTCATTGTGGCATTTTTGTTATTGAGACATACTAAAGGTTGGTGTAAAGGAACTACAGTGCAGGAGGCTAGTAACAGACTTAAAATATGCCATTGAACTACTAACTTCTAGTTTATTCACTTAGCCACTCTGGCCTACACTTATCCATCCCTAAAGATCGAATAAAAGTAGGAGCATCTGTCTGTGTATATTAAAATACTTGACCATCATTTTGTTAAAGTGTGACACCTCCCCAAACCCCAGTGAACAAAATACTTGGGAAAAACACAATCATTGTCTTCATTTCCTTGAACTAGTGTCATGTGAAAGAGGTATTTAGTGACATGATAATAAAAAAAATACAATTTCTCCCAAAATATTGAGGATATATACTCTCCTATTGTCCCACATTGATCTTTAGGAAGAAGAATCTTGGAGTAAACATGCGTTCTATATAACATAGCAAATTCACCTGCATATGTGGCATGGCTGCCAGATAAGATTTGTTTCAGCTACCACTGAGCTGGGTCCCAAAGGTTTCTGCTGGATCCTCAGAACACTGATTCTAGACTGGCTACAAAATCCAGCATGGACTCAATTCTTTGACTTCTAGAATATTCATATTCCAGGATGCATGGATGTATAGGTGCTAAGATACCTGAAGCTCTATGTTGATGATTCTCAGATCTACTTATTCAGCTCTAACATCTCTTCTAATGTCTAGACACATGTCTCTAATTACCTAGTGAACATCTTGGACTGGAAGTGTCTGACATCTTCACTTTAAATATCTGAAGCCGAACTCATTGTCTTTCCCACCAAACTCTCCCTCAATTCCAACTTCCCTATGACTATAAATAGCAAAACCCTCATTCCAGTCACCCACGCTCATCATCTACATGTTATCCTCAACTCCTCATTCTCTATGTCACTCACTCCTCATATCCAATCTGTTGTGAAATTTTATTGTTTCTACCTTCTCCCACTTATCTCCTTCTCTCTGACACTGCGTCCACTATGATGCAGGCTTTTATCATCTTATGCCTCAACTATGACAAGAGCCTAGTGGTTGGTTTCCTTACCTTAGATTTCTCTTCACTCAAATTTATCCATCTTTCAGATTGTCAAATCAATCGTCCTAAAGCAGAGAACTAACCATGTCACACACATCCTTCCCCACCCCCATACACAGGTGTTCAATAAACTCCTCTATCACCTTCAGGGTCAAATAAATCTTGTTTGATATTCAAATGCCTTCATAAAACTGGCCTCTTCCTACATTTCCAATCCTCTTATACATTACTCCCCTCCATATACTTTGCAATCTCGTGACATTAGGTTCTTTACTATTCCTCACACATGACACATATCTGGAAATTATGGTTTTTCACTGACTATCCTCATACCTGGATGATTTTCCATCCATATCTCCAACTCCTGGCTTCCCTGGCTTCAAGTCTTAGCTAAAATCTTCCATTCTACAAGGAAGCCTTTCCTGATCCTCCTCAATGCTAGTACCTCTCTCTTGATTATCTCCAATTTAGCTTGTATATATCTTATTTATATAAAATTGTTTTCACATTATCTTCTCCATTAGACTGGTTCCTTGAGAGCAGAGATGGTCTTTTGTCTTTCTTTTATTTCCAGACTATAAGAGTCCCTGGCACAGAGTGGGTACCTGAGAAATATTTGATATCTAGTGACAGATATGGCTCTTTGTTATGTTATGTACACCCTATCCCTAATATACTAATAGTAATACTCTCTAATATACTAGTATTCATATACTAATATAGTATGCTAATTATTGTACTAATCAGTTAGTAAAAGTATTTTAAACTAGGAAATCTCTGGATGCTTTTCTAATCTTTAATCTAGAGCTAGGAATTACTGGTCAGCCATATATTCCTAACTTCTTGACAGCCTAGTCTCTTTAGTCTCTTTCCTCTCTGTCTCTCTTCTCTTTCTCTTTGTCTGTCTGTCTAACTGTCTCTGTCTGTCTGTCTCTCTCTCAAACACACACACACACACATACACACACACACACACACACACACACACAGATTCTCTCTTTCTTAAGCCTCTCCACTACCTCCCATTTGTGCCCTGGGAGAATATTAAGTCAGGATTTTCTTGCCCATGTCATTGCTTTTTAATAGCACCGAACAGCTTTGGCTTCTTTTTCTCATTATCCTAGCCACTGAGGGGTCCTTGGATTGACTTGAAGCAAGATAGCACAGATGAGTCTGTGTTTGGAGCTTGGTCTTTTTTTAAGCATTGCTGGCTGTGATTCTATGCCTTGGACACATGCTTGATAGCTTTCCAACACAGTCATTTGATGTAGAAATGAGGAAAAAAGAATATAGCCAACCTGCAGCTAAAAATAATTCCAGAGGGCTGGAGGCAAAACTGAGGTGATGGAGGCCAGCTCCTGAAACAGTTGATAAACCTGTAGCCTTCTGCCAGCCAATTTCATGCATTTTCTCTTCTTTTTTCCACACCCCTCCCTTTGGTACTCTCCCATTTGAGGGTATTCAGGCTTGGGGAGAGCCATGCATATTAAACTAGTAAATCTCTGGATACTTTTCTAATCATCAGTCTAGAGCTAGGAATTGCTATTCAGCAATACAGTCCTAATTTCTTGACAGCCTGGTGGATTAGAGAATTTTTCCTCTCCTTCACCTGCAGGAACCTGTCCTGGAGTTTGGTTGCTTTGTTTGGCTTTGGTAAGACGGGTTTACTTGTTTCATTCCCAGTACTGATACCGTGGAAAAAGCACTAAATACAGAGTCAGAAAACCTGGCTCTGCAACCTACTCTCTATATAACATTGACCAATTCACTTAACCTCTCTAAACCCGAGTTTCTTCATTTGGAAAATGAGAGATTTGAACTAAATCTCCCTTTCCTGGAAACAAGGGACATTATATATATATATATATATATATATATAT
>NC_058131.1:396090054-396116889 GCF_016433145.1 Gracilinanus agilis | reverse complement strand
TATATATATATATATATATAGTGATCCTACTTAAAGAGACAAACTAGTCATAGATGAACTGAAGTAGGAAACTAAAGAATAAAACTAAAGAATTTCTAGAGTAATTTCAAGTTTACAAAATGCCTTATAGTACAAGAAATAGCATCCCCACTTTACAGATGAAAAAGTTGAGGGTTAGAATAAGGAAGCACCTCAAGTAACACAACTAATTGTTCAATAAATAAGTATTTATTCAAGACCTACTAGGTATCAAGCACTATATGTAATTCTGAGAAAACAAAGACAAGAATTAAAATGCTTTTTATATCACAGAGCTTATATTCAGTAGGAAGAGCAAAAATATGTACATATATGCAAAATATAAACAAGATAAATATAAGGTCATAGAGAGAATGGAAAGGAATGAGCATCTATGGGAATTAGGGAAGACTTCATGCAAAATATAATACTTGAATGTGACCTAAATACTCAAGCCAAGGATGAAGAAGAAGTACATTCCACTCATTGGGCCATTCTATGCCTATACCAAGATGAAAGATTAAATACCATTTGGAGGGAACAACAAAAAGGCCAGTTTGTCTGGACTGAAGAATTTGTGAAAGAAAATAATGTGTAATAATGTTGGAATAGTATGCTGGTTCTAGATTACAAATGGCTTTAAATACAAAGAATTTTGTATTAGAGAGGCAATAGATACATATAATAGGAAACTGATTAATAAGCATTGAAGCTGAGAGCCAAAACCAGGGGTTCTTACATCAAGACCAGAGTCCTCTATGTTACACCATGCTACCATAGGGAACTGGTCTAAGGTTGTGGAACAGAAAGCAAATAAGCAATATCTATGGGAAAGACATGCTAGACATTCACAGACTATTTTGTTCATTTGAAGACTATTTCAATCTCAGAAATACTTGGTCCAAAACCAAATCTACATATTTAGACAAAGCTTAACATCATTCTTAAAGCCAATCTCATGGAA
Organism: Gracilinanus agilis; assembly: GCF_016433145.1. Classification (NCBI taxonomy): domain Eukaryota; kingdom Metazoa; phylum Chordata; class Mammalia; order Didelphimorphia; family Didelphidae; genus Gracilinanus; species Gracilinanus agilis. The sequence goes on along the minus strand of NC_058131.1, from coordinate 396,115,907 downwards.
ACTATTGCTGACACCTAATAAATCATGGATGCAGCAAGTTGGTACAGTGGACAGAGCACTGGACTTAGAATCAGGAAGGTTCATCCTTATGAGTTCAAATCCAGTCTTAGACTATGTCATCCTGGGCAGGGCACTTGCCCCTATTTACCTCAGCTGCTCATCTGTAAAATGATCTGAAAAAGGAAATGCAAACCACTACAGTAGCTTTACCAAGAAAACCCCAAAATGTAGTCACAATGAGTCAGAAACAACAAGAACAATAAGATATCACAAATTGTTTTCCTGGGGACAAGGGAAATCCTCTCACCTGCAGTTTAGGATTATAGTTCAATTCATTAACTGCTTTTTAAAAAAGATAGGACCTGAAAAGAGATGTAAAAAATTTTTATGTTAGGAGAACCCTAAAAATTCTCTGTTTCTCATTTCAAAATATCTCATCTTCTTTCCATATGGAAAATTATCCTGTCGATATCAATAATCAGTTAGGTTCAAACTATATCAGTAGGAGGAAAAAGGAGCATCTATTTTCAAAAATCTAAGAGGTCTTATCTTTTCACTCAAATGAATGCGATTAAATACTATTACTATATTATAAGTTGGTAAGTCATTTTTCAGTTGTGTTTGACCCCTTTTGTGGCTTTTTTGGCAAAGAGAGTATTTGGAGCATTTCCTTCTTCAGATAATTTTACAAATGAGGAAACTGAGACAGAGTTAAGTTACTTACCCAGGGTTATACAGCTAGACGGTATCTGAGGCCAGAAAGTCTTCCTGTTTCTAAGCCCATGCTCTATGCACTATACCATATAGGTGCCTCGCTGTGATAAAAGAAAATGAATAATTCAAAGAAGCATTAATTAATCAAATTAATTGATCCAAAGTGAGGTAAACAAAACAAGAAAAACTTAACCAAGGACAACTAACAGAAATGGAAAGAAAGAGAAAATAAAATAACTGTTATGACCAAATTTAGCCTTGGGAAAAAGTTAAGAAATTACATCTCTCTTCCTTCTCTGCTGAGGACTTTGAATGTGGAATAATAAACATACTATCAGGTGGTTAATATGTTGATTGATTTTGTGAACTATTTATTTAAATCATTTTGTTCTTTGCTCTAGGTAATAAATTGGTAATACATTACTGGTTAGTGGAGGGGGAAGAAGCATATTCAAAAATCAAAGTAATATGAAAGTAATATGAAAACAGAAAAATCAATTTAAAAGGCATAAAATTAAATGCAGTAGGTGTTGTATCAAAAAAGACTTCACAATTAAACTTCATATGACATAAAGTGTACTCTTAAGATTATGCAATTCTATAGAACCTTTCCAGCTTCTGGCAGAGTGAAAAAAATTATAAATCGATAATAGTAATTTGTTTCCTTCAGAATTCCTAAGCAAAAAGAGGGAAATGCTGTAGTGAAGTCACAGAATTTCAGAATTAGAAGGGGCCTTAGAAATCATCTAGTTCAAACCATAGAATCTGCTATATGATTATCTTGGTAATTCTAATATAAGTTCCACTCACTTGAAGACTTTCAATAATGGGGAACTTTAACAGTTCACTCCATTGTAACCATTGTGGCAGAAAGTTGTAGAATCCCAAAGCTGGTGAGGGGAGTGGGGAATTGAAGAAGCCATCTATTCCTACCCATACATAAACAGAAATCCTCTCTACACAACCCCAGTAAGTGGTCTTCCAACCTTCTATTGAAGAGCTTCAATCATGGTTAATCTATGTCTTGAAGCAGCCCAATCCATTTTAAGATAACTTCAAAAGTTTAGAATCTTTTCCTTAAGACTTACATGAAGGGGCAGCTAGGTGGCTCAGTGGACTGAGAGCCAGGCTCAGAGACAGGAGGTCCTGGGTTCAAATCTGACCTCCAACACTTCCTTGCTGTGTGACCCTGGGCAAGTCACTTGACCCCCATTACCTAGCCCTTACCATTTTCTGCCTTCGAACCAATACACAGTATTGATTCTAAGATGGTAGGTAAGGGTTTTGTTAAAAAAATGAAAGGTAATTTTAAAAAAGACTTATGTGAAATGATACAAAATGAAGTGAGCAGAACCAAGAGAACATTGTACATAGTAATAGCAATAGTGTATGGTGATCGATTTTGAATTACTCAATTATTCTTAGAAATATAATGATATAAGACAATTCCAAAGGACTTATGATGAAAAATGCTATCCACCTCCATAGAAAGAACCAAGAGTCTGAATGCGGTTCAAAGCACACTATTTTCATTTTATTTTATTTTGTGCGAATATGTGTGTATGTGTGTGTATGAGTCTTCTTCCACAACACGACTGATATAGAAATATGTTTTACATGATTCCATATATATATATATATATATATAGCCCAGATTAAGTTGCTTGCTATCTTAAGGAGGAGGGAAGAGAAGAGGGAGAGAAACTGGAACTCAAAATTGGGGAAAACAAATGTTGAAATTTGATTTTACATGTAACTGAAGAAAATGAAACATATTTTTAAAATTTTAAAGAATTTTTTCTCATTATTTTCTTACCAGCTTCTCTAGCCAGAGAGCCATCTCTCATAGTAAACATTTTAAAAGAAAAAGAAAAAGAACAATTCAGCAAAATTAAGCAACACTTTGACCCTGTGTGATAGAATTTGCAACATTACAAAACTATAATCCCTCCCTTCTGAAAAGAAAAAAGAAAGATATATTGTCATCTAAACAAAGGCAGGGCAAGGAAAGGATATATTTGTAAATGAATGTCATGTAAGACAAAAGGCATCAAGACACAATTTTTTTTTTAAAGAGGAAACTAGAAATGCCACTGAATCTATAAAATGAGAAAAAAATGATGGCTGAAAAAATGTGATGAAGTGGATATATTTAGGCCTATTTTGAAACCAAGGAAGAGAAAAGCAGGAGCATGGATGAATGAGTTGACAAACTAAAGTTTAATTCTTTAAATAGCAGAATATAATACTTGTTATTCAACATATCATCTTATAAAAGAATTAGTCATTGAGTTTTCCTTTTCCTGTATCCTATGATCATTGTGTATACTACATAGTGAATTATTTTATAAGTTAATATTTTGTTGCCCCAAATAAACAATAAGCAACTTGAGCACATATTTTCCTCAAGATATATATTCATATCCAGTGCTCTAACTCTATTTGTTGTTGTTAAAACCTTACCTTCTGTCTTAGAACTGACACTAAGTATTGATTTCAAGGCAGAAGAGCAGCAAGGGCTAAGCAATTGGGGTTAAATGACTTGCTCAGGATCACACAGTTAGGAAGAGTCTGAAGCCATATTTGAATGCAAGATCTCCCATCTCTAGTCTTGGTGTTCTATCTGCTAGGCCACCTATCTGCCCCTACTCTCTATAAATCAAGGTCTTTTAAAAATAATTGATAATAGGATGCTTGCTGAGTTGAAACAAGCTGACCCCTGAGGGAAGATTATCTTTTGCCTTTTTATATCCCCAGAACTTAGCGCAGTGCCTGGGACACACACACACACACACACACACACACACACACACACACACACACAAATAAATGTCAATTGTTGTTGTTATTATTGTTGATATTGTTGATGTTGTTATCTAGGAGAGTTCATAATACATTTGTCTACCTTGAAAAACACAGAACCACCAAAGCAGTTAGAAAGAACAAGTCTAAACAGGAGACAATGCCCTATCAACCACTACACAGAGTCATGCACAAGATACCACACAGAGACAAGCTCTGGGACTCTGGGAACACAGTCTCTAGGAAAATGCACCTCAAAAGGGGATTTTCCAATGAACCGAAGAACTTGGGATCTTATAAACCAGTGATGGCAAACCTGTAGCATAGGTGCCAAAGACAGCACACAGAGAACTCTCTGTAGGTACACAAGCCACACCCCGCCCCCAGTTCCTTACCAGAAAGGTAGAGGAACTTCTGCAGAGCTGCTCCCATTCCTGTCTCCACCATGCCTGCAAACATTTTTTCACATCCCCTGCCCCTCTGCCCAACAACCCAATGGGAGTGCACAGGGAATAAGGTGGGTAGCTCACAGGAAGCAGAGCTGGAGGGGAGCAGAGTACTTGGGCCACTCCTCTCCCCCTCTTCACCTGCTCTGAGGACATTTTTTTCATTTTTATCCACCCTTCCATCCAGCAGCCCAATGGGAAAACTTCCTCCCTCCTATTTCTGGGGGAAAAAGGGGGAAGGGATGAAATAGAGGGAATACAGCATGGTACTTAATCTAGGGAGTAGGGTGGGGGCAGAGCCTGGCACTCCTTTTCTAAATGGTTCATCATCATTGTTATATACCTTTTGGGGAATAAAGGACAGGAAGGACAACTGATTGTCTTACATATAGACCAGGAAAAGAGGATTCCAAACAGGGGCTGGACTACCTGGGAGAAGCCTAGATACAGTAGTGTAGTAAGTAAATTCTTAATTAATGAAGTAATTAGAGATTCTTGATAAGTAGGAATAGGTGGTTGGCTAGAGAAGATGGGCTGGCTACTTTAAATTCAGACAGTGGAATCCTCAAGAGACGATGGGAAAAGAATTCCCAGATTCCCCTAGCAGGGGGCAGTTAGGAATTCTACACACTCTTTGAGTTTGTCACTCAAAGGGCAGATGGTTGGAGTTTTTTCTCTAGAAATCTTAGAAGAGTTAGTGATAGTTGGTCTGGAAAACATCTTGAGAGCTGAGAAGAATCAGAGAGGGAGTAATCTGATAGAGTGAAAGAGAAGCTCAGGTTGTTTCCTGATTCTAACAGAGGGGGCAGAAGAAAGCTTGATTTCTATGAAACCTGCAGTGTCTGTGTTCCTGTCACAGTTGAAGCATGGAGACTGGAGAAAGAGACAGAGAAGGCTAAATTGATTACTTGAAGATATAATATAAGGATAATTATAATTAGAGTAGATTGTATAGTTAGAAATATATTTTAGATAAATTAAAGAGTTTTAGTGTAGGCCTGGTTTCCAGGCAGAAGACACTCCTTACAGAGTTTTAGTTAGGGTTTTTTGGGTTTTAGTTATAATTCTTTAGCTTAGGGAAATATATACATATATCATCAATATATTTCATATTTTGCCTTTCCCTTTCCTTTCCCTGTATTCTTATAGTTACAATAAATAGGGTTTTTCTATAACCATTCTCAAATTGATTTCCTCAACTGCCAAGTCCAGCCATTTGTGATAATGAGAGTAAATCTACCTTGCCCATCTTTAGATTTAATCACCAAAGGTGAAAACATCTCCATTTAACTCACAAGTTGGGTGGTCTGTAACCCACGTGTGCTAGAATGAGTGACAAATCAGAATTTACTTACTGCCTCCTGGGCAGTCCTAAGAAAAGATTCTGTTGTGATTAGACATGTAAACTAAGAGGAAGGCACAGGATGTGACACAAAAGAGGCCCCTTTAAAAAGAGAGTTCAGTGAGCTGAGGATCTCTTCTGGTTCTTGCTTGGATGTGGAGGAGCAATGGACCTGGGACCCTGAGACCTTGGTGAGACTGCTCTTAAATCTCTCTCTTAGAACTACAAGTGGTGAGTGAAGAAGGCTGACTCCTTTAACCTCCCAGGAGGTACTAGCCTTTCTCCCTTGATTGGGAGAAGCCCTTGTGGCTAACGCCCATTAATTGACTTTTAGGCTCTGGCTGGGTCTCTGGAGCCCTGCCAGAGTAAAGCCCAGACTTGAATACAAATCTCTTATTCTACCCTCTTCTCATCTCTCTACTTCCACTCTCTCCTATATTTTGTAAATAAGCTTCCATAAAAGTCATTTTGACTTGATGTTATTCTTTAATTGGGGATTGATAATTATTCAATTCCCTGGGGACCTAACCTTTTAAAATATTCAGCCAAAACCCTCTTTTCCCCCTTACACATTTCTCCACCTGTCATCAACTGGGTATTCTTAAACCTAATAGCTTACCAATATATATCAACAACTATTGAAAACTATTGATAATAATACCAATCAATATAAGGGTCAATATTCCCCACTACAATGGGAGAAACTTCTATAACAAAAGGGTACTTAAGATTTAATTATACCTACTAATTCTATCTAAGCTGAGATCATTGTGTACTTTAAGGTTTATTGTTCAGTCTAAGAAAAGGATCAGTCTGGGACTTTCCTAAAGGCAAGTTCCCAAGGGACAAAGGCAAATTAGGGGGTTCCATAAAACAAGTTGATCATTCAATCAGTCAATAAACATTTTCTAATCTCTTACTATGTTCTAAGCACTGTACTAAGCACCAGGGACTGATAAATGGATAGAGTCTTGAAGAGGTAGGTTCAAACCCTATTTCCAATATCCAGTCTTTGAATGATTCTCCTTTTGCCTCGGTTTCCTCAACTTTAAAATTAGGAGTTTGAACTTGATTACCTTTATTGTTCTATCTAGCTCTACATCTGTGGTCCTATAATTTCTCATTTGTCTGGCTCTTTGATTATCTTCTGTATGCTGCTCTTTCAACTTCAAAATGGCTTCTAGTTGCTGTCTATGTGCATGTATTTGGTTTCTTTTACAATTTTCTCTATCTGCTGTGACCCATAATCCAACACAATCGTATTAAAAAAAAAAACTCTCCAAATTCCTAATAAGAAAAGAAATATGAGTTAAAACAACTTGGAGGCTTTATCAAATGATGATTAAAAAAAAAGAATAGCATAGATAAGATCAAAGGGGCTATGGAATAATATAGACAAAACAATACATTCTTGTTGTAGCTGTAAACTGACTTAACTGTTCTGGAATTCAATTTAGAATTAAACAATAAACATAATTCAACTAGTCACACCCTTTGATCTAGGGATTTTACACTGGGCATACATTCCCAAGAAGGTCAATTATAGAAAGAAAGAGACTGGGGGCAGCTGGGTAGCTCAGTGTATTAAAAGCCTAGAGACAAGAGGTCCTAGGTTCAAATCTGACCTCAGACACCTCCCAGCTGTGTGATCCTGAGCAAGTCACTTGACCCTCATTGCCTACCCTTAACACTCTTCTGCCTTGGCGCCAATACACAGTATCTAAGGTGGAAGGTAAGGGTTTAAAAAAAAAAGAAAGAAAGAGACTTATACTAGGGGTACATAGGCAGTGCAATGGACAAACTATGGGACCTGGAAGCAGGAATAATTTAGTTCAAATCTTAACTTGGACACAAACTAGCTATATGTACTTGGAAAAGTCACAACTTCTGTTTACCTGTTACTTCAGTTGTAAAAAGGAGGTAATAATAGCATCTACCTCATCAGCAAGATATTTGCAAAGTATCTGACACATAGTAGGTGCAAAAAACCATGACTTAGAGCTCTTCATGATCTGCTTGTCTAAGAACAAAATCAATTAGTTTTAAATAGGATCAATAAAAAAGATGCAGAATCAGTTTAATCTCCTCACACCACAATAACAAATAGCAGACGTTCAAAGAAACAAGGAAAGATTTTAAATGCATGCACAATCAAGAAAATAAGAGTTAAACCAAGGGTGGCGAGCCTAGGACATGGTTGCCAAAGACGGCACACAGATCACTGTCTGTGAGCATGCTGCCACACTCTCCAACCACCCAGAGTTTATTACTATAAAGGCAGAGGAACTCTGCGGAGCTACTCCCTTCCCCCTCTCCACCATACCTGATGACATTTTTTCACATCAGCTGCCCCTCTCCCCAGCAGCCCAATGGAAACACACAGGGGGTAAGGAGGACATCTCACAGGCTGCAGAGCTAGAGGGGAGCAGAGCACTCCGGCCACTCCCCTCTCCTTCTCTACACTCACTAGACATTCCTCACTTCACACGCCCCTCTGCCCAGCAACCCAGTCAGAGTATTTTCTCCCTCCCCTGTGTGGGGTAATGTGGAGGAAGGCATGGCACTCGGTCTGGGGAGTGAGGTAGGAGCAGGGCCCGACACTCCATCTCTAAAAGGTTTTCCATCACTGAGTTAAACCAATATATTCAATAATTATATTAATGTAATTTTGTAAAAAACTAGAGTCATGTAGCTAAACTTAAATTAACTGTAGTGACCGATTTCAATCCCAAAGTACAGATAATGAAATATACTTTCTTCCTCTGAGAGGTGAAAGGCTGTGGGTGATGAATGTTGCTCATACTTTCAGAAGAAATAATTTTTCAAGTTTTTTTTTAACTTTTTCTTTGCTGGAACCTAGGTTGTAGTGGGGAAGGATTCATTTGTGTTTCATTGTGACATAAAAAAATGAATGTTGTTAAAATATTATTAAATAGATTCCATATGAGGATAGAATCAAATGGTTGCCTTGTAAGGTAGTGAATTCTCTGTTTAAGCAGAAGCTGTACTAACACTTGTCAGACTGTTCATCTTCTGTAACCTGGGGAAGGCAGACAGAGCCTGAAGATGCAGTTTGTACAACACTCTGCAATTGTTAATTATCTCTAGAGCTATGAAAGAGTGTCAAGATGTTATCTTGCTATTGAGGATAGAAGCTTGGTAGTGGAGGAACTGATCCCTGGGTAAAGGTGTGAGAAAGTAGAGAGTCATTACTGAATAAATGAGGTAGCAGAGAAAGAAGTGAGTGTGAATCAGTTCTTGATAATATATAGGGTAGATACAGAATATGAGGAAGTGAATGTGAAGGAGGAAATATGTGAGTGCTAATCAGGGCCATTCTACATTCCAAATGAATGAACAATGCATTAAACCATAGAAAACAAGGAATTCATTCCTGGGAACTAACCAAGACAAGTTTTCCTTTCCTGAGTAGCTAGTTGGTGATGGTCTATGCTTTCAGTTCCTAATATTGGTCCCTATATAACAATCTCAGTGATAGAAACCTAAACTGCACATCTGAATGGTGTAATTCTGAGCCCCCATAGTTGCTACATAACTAAAAAGAATGCTGAGAAGTCAACGGACCCTGAGCTTGGGTATGAGTGTAATTAGCAATAGATAATGACATATTGAAAAGTATATATGAGTGGTTTTGTGTCAAAAAATGTTAGGTAGGCAGTGTAGTGCAGAATAAATAGCATGTGAAATCTTGTTAGGATACTAAATCTAATTTAAGTTTGATATAGCAAATTTTAGGACAAATTTAATGCCAAGAACTGCTATTGGGATTCAAGGGAGACATTATGGTACAAGATGAGAAGGTTTCATAGGGAGTCAGAATACCTGTGTTTGATAGAAGGTTTAATTTTGTGTAATTTTGAGCAATTCACTTAACCTCTCTATTCTTCATTGTACCCAACTGTAAAATAAGGGAGTTAGATTAATAGCCTCTGAGGTTCCCTTCTTTTCTAGCTTTAAAGTCCTATGATTCTACAACACCTTCTTTCTCTAAATCTATGGCCCTTTGACCTCAGTTGACTAATGTAACATACTCCAAGAATTTAAGTAGGTTAAAAATATAAATAATTCAAGAAATACCTATATAAGTTCATGGATAAATGTTTTGTTGTTGTTCAATTATGTTTAATTCTTTGTGACCCTTTGGATCATATCCCACCAATAATGTCCATGGAGTTTTCTTGGCAAGAATACAGACTGGCTTGCCATTTCCTTCTCCAGAGGCAAATAGAGATTGTGATTTCCCGAGGGTCGCATAGCTAGTAAGTGTCTGAGGCCAGAAGAACTCAGGATCTTTTTATTCGAAACCCAGAACTCTTTCCACTGAGCCATATAGCTATCTAACAGATAGATGTATAATTGTTCATAAAGGGAGTCTAGGAATATGTGAGACATGTATCTAATGTTTCAAGGATGATGCTAAAGAAGACAAAAGTTCTCTTGCTACTATAATAAGAGACAGAATTCTGGAATTGATGGAACAAGGTCTCGTTCCAGTAGAACATCTTCAACATTTTGTTAAGTACCCAAAACTATTGTTTTAGAATTTCTCTACTTTACCAATAATTACTTCTAAAACTATTCCTTTCCTTCCATCATAGTTGCAAAGTCCAATTCTGGCTTCTACACTACTGTTTTACATGTGACTTTATAATCTAACAGACAATTCAACCACATGCTGTCAAGCTAAATAGAGTGAGAGCTTCTTTAGCCTAGATCTTATAAATCCTGTGATATATTCTTAGAGTTTATAAAACTACATTTAAAAAAAAAACCTTACCTTCCACCTGAGAATCAATTCAATATATTGGTTACAAGGCAGATGAGTTGTAAAGACTAGGTAATTGAGATTATCACTTGGCCCAGAGTCCCACAGCTAAGAAATGTCTGTAGCCAGATTTTAACCCAGGACTTCCTATCTCCAGATCTAGCTCTCTATCCACAGACCCTTCTAGCAGGCTCTTAAAAGTTCTTAATTCATTGGCTAAAATGAAAGAAGGGGAGAGTAATGAATGCTGGAGGGGATGTGGCAAAATTGGGACATTAATGCATTGCTGGTGGAGTTGTGAACTGATCCAACCATTCTGGCTGACAATTTGGAACTATGCTCAAAGGGCTATAAAAGACTGCCTGCCCTTTGATCCAGCCATACCATTGTTGAGTTTGTACCCCAAAGAGATCATAAATAAACAGACTTGTATGAAAATATTTATAACTGCAGAGGAAGGACTGCAGGAGAGGAAACATATAAGAAAAACAACTGCTTGAATGCATGGGTTGGGGTGGACATGATTGGGGATGTAGACTCGAAACTACCACACCAATGCAACTATCAAAAATTTGGAAATAGGTCTTGATCAATGACACATGATAAAACCAATGGAAATGTGCATCGGCATGGGGGGGGTACGGGGGGTGAAGGGGAAAGCAGGAGCATGAATCATGTAACCATGTTAAAAATGAATATTAATAAATGTTAAAAAAAGTTCTTAATTCTAGGGCTTCTGAATTATCAGACTCTAATCCAAAGACATGGACACTAAAGACCATTAAAATTAATTGAATGTGCCCAACCATTTAATGATTAATTTATTTCATATTTTTAAAATGATAAAAATAAAAGGAATTGGATTATTCTCTAACCTAATGAATTAGTTTGAAATTATAATTGAAATTCATCAAGATATGTACTCAGTGTCCAAACTGTGTTCAGGAATCTTTTGATTTTAAACGTGGGACCACTAATATTGAGAAAGTATTTGGGTCTCAGTGGTTACTAATCAGCAGTTTTTCTAATCAAACTTAGCACATGATAAGAACTCGAAAAAATTCATCAGTTAGAGCCGCACATACAATTACTTTTCTGAGGAAATATCTACAATGGAAAAAACTTTCCTCAAGACCAGAGACCATATTTTCTTATTTCATTGAACTGTCTGTGTTATTGTTCTTGGAATGGAGGAGAGCAACCTCAAGTGGTCATTAAGAATCAGCCCCTGGACATTAAATTGTTCCCGGAGAAGGTACATGTGCAAACTTCTACCTCAAGAGTCTAGAGCAATGATAGCAAACCTTTCAGAGGGACAGGAGATGTCATCAGGCACGCATGGATATGGGGAGGGGAGCCGTCCAGCCCTGTGTCCTTCTGGCCTTCTAGTAACAAACTCTGGCAAACTCTGTCCTGGGACAATAGCAGGCATGCCCACAGAGAGTTCTGAGTACCCTCTCTGGCACATGTGCTGTAGATTCTCTACCGTGGGTCTAGATTCCCAAAGTGGGCGCTATTGCCCCCTGGTGGGTGCTGCAGTGATCCAGAGGAGTGGTGATGGCCACAGGTGCATTTATCTTTCCTATTAATTGCTATTAACATTTTTAAAAAATAAATTTCCAGGGGGCTAAGTAATATTTTTTTCTGGAAAGGGGGAGGTAGGCCAAAAAAGTTTGGGAACCACTGATCTAGAATAATTCTGAAGAAGCTATTGCTTCAATCAAAAGTGATTGAGGAGGTAGGCATGAAGGAATTCCTTCTGTCATCTATTTTTAGGACTAGGAAACTCAAAAACAATGAGGTCATACAGCTAACTTCCAACATAGTAAGTCAATACTAAAGCTTTTCAGATGTAGAATTTCTCCTTCCCACCTCCCACCTATTTCCTTTTGTAATATCTCAATTACAGTTTACCTACAGTGCATTCCATTATTTTCAATTGACTATCATTTCTTAAGTTTTGTTGATTGGCATACTCTTTGGGTATATGCCCCACATTAAAAGTAATTGGATTTTTAAGTGTCAATCAAAATAAATCCTAGAGAACTCCCCTAACTAAACCATAAGGTTTAATTAGCTCATGTGCTTTGAGATCCCTTGATAAAAGGAAAGATTTTCAAGCTTTCAAGGGTAACAGCAGGGTTTAAATCAGAGATCTTAAAGATAAGTAAATGTAGGCCATAGGGAAAGAAGAAATGGTCTCTACTGAGACAGTAATTTTCTGTGTGTGGTAGGTTTAAATGTTTCAACTATTTATTTATCATTAGGCACAGTAAGGAACTAAAATGAATCTATCATGTAGTATTTCCGTAACATTTATGTAATTGATCTGTGCCTTCCTTTACAGCCCCAGGCAGTTATCTGTCCCAACATCTCTCTATGATCAGTGACAGAATTTGAGGATCTGCCTCTCAGGACTTCTCTGGAGAATCTGCTTCTGTGGCTGTCAGAGCAGGCAGTCAACCTTTCAGAAGTGCACTTTAATAGACCCCTGAGGCTTAGTGTAGAAGTCCTTCACCATGTGGTGCCCAGATGGCCCAAAAGAGGTAATGAACCATGTAAAGGAGACTAGCTCATTCCCTATAACCAAACTAGGGTCAAAAGATTATAGATTTAGGGGCAGCTAGGTGGTCCATTGGATAGAGATCAGGTGTGACCCTGACCAAGTCACCAATACATTTAAGGGTTTTGCTATTCTAAGACAAAAGGTAAGGGCTTTAAAAAAACACTAAAAATTATAGATTTAGATCTGGAAATAAACTTATGGGTCAGTCGTCTAATCCTACCAACCATCTCATTTTACAGATAAGGAACTTGAGGACTCAAAGGGCTAAGTAATTTGTTCATGGTAACAAGTAATAGTTGAGAATATAGAATTTAAACCCAGATCCTTTGATTCCAGCATCCTTTCAACTGTACCACTGAGTCTAAGATGAACAGATTCAGCACTTAACTTTTTTTCTCTGCCATTTACAAATAGGAGAGGATCATCTGACTAGTAAAAATGGAGCTGAATTCAAATTTGGCCTCCTCAATTTTCAGATGAGGAAACCAAGGCCCAGAGAGATTGAATAATCATGGTTATATGATTAGTAGTACAAGCATTTTAATATCCATCTTGCATAAGAGAAAACAAATCAAAGTTACTTGATCAGGATCACCCAAATAGTGTTCAAATTTGTTTGGGGAACCAAATGCTCCTGAATTGAAGTTCTTTGCTCTTTCAGGAGACATTTGACTTTCAATCTAAATTCTAATATTTACTATCCAGGTAACCTGAGATGAGTAACTTTATCTCTTATAGCCTGTTTTCTCTTATGCAAGATGGATATAATAATGCTTGTACCACTAACCATATAACAAGGCATTCCAACTCCTGCATTTCAGTTTCCTCCTCTGAAAACTGAGGTAGTTTGTCTAGATGGCCTTTGGTGTCCCTTAAAGTATCTTGTAAAACTTGTAGTGCTGTTCACATTGGGCAAGCCCTTGAAACCACTTGGTACTTTCATTCCTACCCCTTTCAAATGAGGGGAGAAAGCAAAAATGACTTCTAAGATGCTTTCCAGCTCTATGTCAATGATTCTATGGTTCTCTGAATACACCCAATATCCCTTTAAGACCTCATTTGATAGTTGGAGGAAAAGGTATAGATAACTTATTACCTATAAGATGACAGGAATCAAGAGTTTAAACTGAATTTTTGTAGCCTTATTTTGATTCGGGGAACAGGGAACTTCCTAAAGTGAGGAAAGGGCTACATCTCCCGGAAATCATGTTCTCAGAGAATGAATGATTATTGGGAGAGTAAGTGCTATAAATTCTGAATGTGTGTTCATTAAAAAAATCTGGATCCAGGAAATTATGAGAAAGAAAGAGAAGATGAGGTAGTAATTGTGGTTTCCATTGGGATTCACATGTATAAGAAGGAAAAGATGAGCCAATGTAGCATGCATCTGGGAGAAAGAGACAAGGTTGTGCCTGGGACAAACTTAGCTGGTAGTGATGGTGACTGAACAAGTAATACGTGACAGAAAGCAGATACCCACAAAAGCATTTCTCAAGTCTATCCATGACTGTCCACACAGAAGATTCCAACTCTTTTATTCCAGCTACAGAGAAGGCAGATACCTTATTGTACACATGAGCTTTTGTATTTCCCAAATATTCCGAGTATTGCAGAGGGAAGAGGAACAAGATTATATACATTTTGATAAATTTTGATAAAAGTGAGGTTTTTTTTTTCTGTTACTTTACTATTCTTCTATGTCTTCACTAAATGCTTTACTCTTTCTATGATCTTTCTTCAATTATCCAAATAGGGATAAGTGACACAGGGGAAAGAGTGTTAGATCTGGAGTCAAGTAGTGCTGAGTTCAAATCTAGCATCAGATATTTACCAGCTATGTGATCCTAAGCAAGTCGTTTAATCTCTGTATGTCTCAGTTTCTTCATCTATAGAATGAAGATAATGATAACACCTAGCTCTTAGGGTTGTTGTGAGGATAAAATGAGATCTTTTTAAGAATTTTGCTATTCTGTAAAGCTACTTATTATTATTTTTTATTAATACAACTGACTCCTTTGGAAATCTAGTGATCAGTAAAAAGAGGATTACAAAGGAAAGCAAAAGTTAGTGAAAAAATTATATATATATATATATGTATATATATATATTTGTGTGTGTATGATACATGTGTATATGTAGATACATATATAGTATATATATATACATATATAAGTATGCACTTATACACATATATACACACATCCCATCCAAGTTATTTGGCCCTCTGCAGTATCTTCACAGAGCCATTAAGATATGGGTCAGGGGGCAGCTGGATAGCTCAGTGGATTGAGAGCCAGGCCTAGAGACGGGAGGTCTTAGGTTCAAATCTGACCTCAGACACTTCCCAGCTGTGTGACCCTGGGCAAGTCACTTGACCCCCCATTGCCTACCCTTACAACTCTTTCACCTAAGAGCCAATACACAGTATTGAGTCCAAGACGGAAGGTGAGGGTTTAAAAAAAAAAAAGATGTGGGTCTCAGATTAATAACCCCAGATCAAAAATGTGAACAACTGAAAATATAGACCTACCAACCTGAGAAGTTTCCTCTTTTCTAACTGGTTTAAAAGCAAATGATCCAGATAGAAAAATTAGCACTGAAAATTCCCTTGATTTGATGCCAGTCCATGTGAATCCAGAATGGATCCCTAGGGGGAACCAGATTAATTGAATAAAATTACTGGATTAGTTACATACATAAGGAGATCCTCAGCAAATTATGGTTTTTAAAAAAAAAGTTTCAACTTCCATGGCATGGGAAGTCATAAAGCAGTATACTAAAATCACAATTCAATTACTTAACAGAAGAATCTTTCATAGGGAAACCCTAATCAACTCTTAGCTGTACAAACCATATAAACTCCCTAATTTAACTATTTGTGCGTTTAACATTAGTCTGCTTTGAAAATGGTATCTCAATTCCTGGGCTCCTCTCCAGTGAATAAGGTAAGGATTGGAGGCCAGAGATCCAATGTTGGGCCTTATAGTCATTCAGTTACAAGAGCTGGAAAGCCAGAATCATAATGTTCCCTTTGGGCATTGTGATAAAGTTTTTTCATATTCTTAACTATTCACAAAGCACAAAGAAACATCATTAACCCAAAAGGAGCCCTGTAAATAATAAAGATAAAAAACAGCAGAAAATCTCAGATTACTAAAGGAGTTGAGGCCCTTCTATTCGAATGTTATGTCTGATATTCTGAGAAATATCTTGAAACCAAAGCAAAGACCCAACATGGGAAATGTCAGAAATTTTCCGCCTAGACCAAGCAACAATCAACTCATTGGAAAAATAAGATTTGTGCATTTTGAATTTTTTTCCTAATTTTGAAGGACACAGTGAGTTTCTTAGCATAAAACCATTCACTGAGAGTCAGAAGTTCCTGCCTTAAATCCCAGCTCTGGATGAGAATTAGGAGGTCATTACAATAGTCAAAGTAAGAGGTGATGGGGCCTGATAAATTTGGGTGAAAAAAGAAACATATCCAAAAGAGAATGTAGAGATATGTGACAAGAGTTAGCAAATGATTCCATATGTAGGGTGAGTGAGATTTGACTATGAGTATGACAATGGAGTTGCAAACTTGGATGACTAGAAGGATGATAATACCTTTAACAGTATTTGAAAAAGGGTGAGTTTGAGAAGAAAGATAATTAGGAATAGTATGCAGATTCCTCAATTACCAGTTTACCATCAATCCAAATTATCCTCTTTGGATCCACCACAGCTTTTTAAATGACTTGTACAAGTTACTAAAAAGTCAAAAGGCAACGCTTTTTGACACCAAAGTTTTTTTCTATTTAAAAGAAAGTTGTTTTCATAGAAATAGATTGAAGACAATGGGAAACAAGATTCTGCCAGAGGAAAAAGGCTGTCCCTTCAATGAGACTCTCTCCTCCCAGTCATCAGGAGCAAGAAGGAAAATGTCATATTCACAAGAGTTCTGTCCTTTGTCATTTCTGTTTTACCTTTCTCTAGAATTTGGCATGAGGCAAAAAAGAATTTTCATTCATTCATTCATTCACTTATAACAATCCTGGAATGGACTAAGAAAGAAAACCAAAAGTCTATTATATTCTGTAGCATACCAGTAAATTCTAAAGACAAGCCTTTATACAAAAGAAATCCAAAAAGAAAACAAAATTTTCCCCAGGTCTTTTCATAGTTTAAACAGATTTCTCATCAAGAGTTATTCACTTGGGGGGCAGCTGGGTAGCTCAGTGGATTGAGATCCAGGATGGGAGGTCCTAGGTTCAAATCTGACCTCAGACACTTCCCAGCTGTGTGACCCTGGGCAAGTCACTTGATCCCCATTGCCTTAAAATAAAAAGAGTTATTCACTTTCCAAGTTTTCATTTTTTAAGTCTGTGAAAGATATTTTGTGAAATTATATGTAGTAAACTGAGAAAAGTAAAAATTAACATTAGCTCTGACCTATCCCCCATCACACAATGTATCTTTCTGGATGCTTCCCTATATTGCCTTCTGTTTTATAAAAAAAGACATCTGAGCAAAAAGGTCCTGTGGTAGGATTAATTGGATCCCTGCAAAAGTTTTCATTTGCTCCTAAGACTTAACAAATTAATTTGGCACCTAATGAAATATGGCAAAGCAAATCCAGAATGGATATTGCAAATACTGTCTAGTTCAATTACTATCAAAATGCACATACAGAAGAAATATTAAAATCAGAACACATAATTGCAGACTTAATTACAGCTCTGCGCTAACCAGATGTAATCATGCTGGATTTGTCGGAGCACTTAAACCAATTCTGAAGTCTCTAAACTAGTTTTGAAAGAAGTGGGAATGTACATCCAATATTGAATTACAGCCTGGCTTCTTCAGACTGGGCTGAGTCATTCATTCAATTTAACTTGATCTGTTAAGCCTAGCCAATGAGTAGTGAGACTAGTGTATTTAGGGCCCCTGTACTCAGGGACCTTTTAGAATAAGGGTAGTGAATTAGACAAATGGAGAGTCTGTCATGTTCTATTCTGCCCCAGATATGTAAATATGAATTGAATTTAGCAGTAGGTAATGGGATCATTAAATTTCATAATCCTAAAATATCATAAATTATAAGATAATCTAAAAAATCTATTCAATTCTACCTTTTCCCTCTCAAACCTTTAACAGTAATAACTGACAATTAGGTATCATTTTGAATTTTGTAAAGCATTTTATGTAGATTACCTCGATCCCCACAATAACCTGGTGATATAGGGCCTGCAGGTATTCTTATTCCTAACTTGAAAATGAGTAAACGGAAGTTCAAGAAGGTTAAGCTACTTCCCAATGACACTCAGCTAGTATGAAAGGAGGGATATCAATACAGACCTTCCTGATTCTGGGTCAGCCATATAACACTGCCTCTCCAGAACATTATGTCTGGAGTCAAGGTGGTCCATTAGAATCCTAATCTTGCATTATTACTCAGAGTATCTGGATATCTACTGTATCATCTGTTTTTCATGCATAGCTTTAAAAAGCAGAAAGGGGAGTGGTTATGTTTAAGAAATTAGCTTGACACCATGGAAATTCTTAGTCATAATTTGGGAATAGAAGTAAAATCTCCTAAGTCCTTATCTGATTTATTCTTCTAGGAAGAAGAAAAAAAAGAAGAAAGAAGAAGAAGAAAAAGAAGGAGGAGGAGAAGGAGAAGGAAAAGAAGAAGGAAGAAGGAAGAAGAAAGAAGGAAGAAGGAAAGAAAAATCACATTGTGGGAAGGGGGAGAAGATCCAGGCAAGAGAAAGCAGGTTAAATGAGATTTTTTTTCTTTACCAAAGTATGTGCCCATGCATGCTTCTTCCTTGCCCACCAAAATCAAATCATGAGTAAGGAAGTTTAATGGGGTGGTAAAAGGTCTTGAGTCCACAAAAATAGAGATCTAGAGATAGAAGGGGACTTGGAGGCTTCCTAGTCCAATCCTGTAATTTTACAGATGAGAAAACTGAGTCACAGGAAGGATAAATGACTTGTTCAAAGATTGAGCAGGTAGAAATGGTCAGAGGTGGCATTTGAATAATGGTCTTCTAATTACAGAAATAATGTTCCTTGCTCTGTAACACACTACTACTCAATATCATATGAGAATAATTTGAAAAAATTAGAAATTACAAAAGGGGAAGTTTAAGCTATTGCTGAGCAGGAAAACTTCCCCGTATTTAGTTATCTAAAAATGAGATGAGCTAACGATGGTGATGAGAAGAGGTGGCAAGGTGGCATAGTGGATAAAATGCCAGACCTTGAGTCAGAAAGACCTGGATTCAAATCTGGCCTAAGACACATCCTAGCTATGTGACCATTGGTAAGTCACTTAATCCTGTTTGCCTTAGTTTCCTCATTTATTAAGTGAGCTGGAGAAGGAAATGGCAAACCACTTCAGTATCTTTGCCAGGAAAATCCTAAGCGGGGTCCCAAAGAATCAGAAATAGTTGAAAAAAATGATTGAACACCTAAAAATAATAATAAGTTATTCCTTTACTTGTTACTTCCTTTACTTTCCTCAAGAAAACTTGAAAGGTATCTTATATTAGAAAACTCTTTTAGGTACTAAATCTAGATCAGTGATTCCCAAAGTGGGTGCTACCGCCCCCTGGTGGGTGCTGCAGTGATCCAGGGAAGCAGTGATGGCCACAGGTGCATTTATCTTTCCTATTAATTGCTATCAAAGTTTTAAAAAAATTAATTTCCAGAGGGCTAAGTAATATTTTTTTCTGGAAAGGGGATGGTAGGCCAAAAATGTTTGGGAACCACTGATCTAGATACTCATTAAAGTAGACAGACAAGAAGCATTTTACTGCTTAGCCAGGCATAATGCTAAGTGCTGAGGATACAATACAATACAAACAAAAAGAAAGACAGTCTCTACTGGTGAATTGAAAAGGGTAGGGAGAGATAGGAGGAATGGAGGGGCAATGATGTTAAAGTCCAGAGAGAGTCAGAACATACGAGGGAAAGGAATAAAGCCTGTAGGCAAAATGGATGCTCAAGAAGGAACTCACCAACAGGAGCAAGGGGCTTGCATGGTGGATGATCCAAGGTGAGAAGATCCCAGGTCCTGAGGGAAGTTTCAAGGTGAGATAGCATCTGGGTCATAATAGCAAAGTCTGGAGACAGTCAGAAGCACAGCTGGAGGAAAGGTCTTTGATCAAACTCTAAATTCTGTGATAATTTTGTGTCTGAATGGATCTTCTCAAAAGAAAACTGGTCATCACTTTTTTGGATTACTAGATGGCATTAATAAACATGACAAATTTTAAGGCTTGGTTCCTCTCCCCATACCACAGCACACATTAATTAATTAATTAATTAAATGAATGCTAAGCATATTGGAATAAGATGTTTCCCAATTAGCTAACATGGTTGGCATGCTGAGTCTTCAGCTTTTGACTACATTCTGACAGATATGCCAAATTATCTGATGAAGACTAGCTAACCTGACAAAAAGTGGAAAATGATAAATATTGGAGAGGATGTGGAAAATCTGGGACACTAATACACTGTTGGTGGAGCTGGGAACTTACATAACTATGCTGGAGAGAAATCTGGAACCATGTCCAAAGGGCCATAAAACTGTGAATACTCTTTGACCTAGTAATACTACTATTATGTCTATATCCCAAAAAAGACTGAAGAAAAGGGAAAAGAGCCTACCTGTACAAAAATATTTATAGCATCTGGTGTGTGTGTGTGTGTGTGTGTGTGTGTGTGTGTGTGTGTGTGTGTGTTGTGGTAGCAAAGTACTGGAAAATGAAGAGATATCCATCATTTGGGGAATGGCTGAACAATTTGGGTTTAGGCTTATGATGGAATACTATTGTGCCTTAAGAAATGACAAACAAGATGATCACAAAATACTTAGAAAGACTCATATGACTTATACAGAGTGAAGTGAGCAGTACCAGAACTTTGCACACAGTAACAACAATAATGTATGATAATCAATTGTGAATGACTTAACCATCATCAACAAGGCAATGATCCAGGACAAAGCCAAAGGCTTCATGACAAAAGAGGATATCCACTGCCACAGAAGGAAGAGATGGATTCTGAATGCATATTGAAGCACACCATTCCTCACTTTATTCCCTCCACAAATTTTTCTCTGATATGTCTAATTTCACAACATAATAAACATGGAAATATCTATTATGTGATAATATATGTATAACCTACATCATATTACTTGCCGTCATGGAGAGGACAGAGGGGGAAGGGGTGGAAGGGAGGAAGAGGACACAAATTGCAAAATGTCAGAAAATGAATATTTAAAATTGTAACAGCATGTATCTAGAAAAAAAACCTTAAATTTTAATTTTAAAAAATTATCTGATGAGCATTTCTCCTTTTCCTTGTTTATATGTTTCTTATCAAAATATTATGTTCCACTTCCTAAAACCAGAAAGTTGGTATGATTGGTATATGGGGTCTAGGCTCCTCCTTGAAAAATGGATGTTCTGAATTATAACCTTCAAACTGAAGAAAAGTCTGTCTATTGCAAAGAATTCTGCTGCCATGCCAGGAGCATCCCCACAAAGCATTGTGTTTACTCCTGAAAAAAATTTGCTTCCTCGTCTGTGCTGTTCCATGGTAAGTATGTGGCACATTGTGAATAGGTGCTACATTGACAGTCTTGATTTCAGAGAGACATGGTAAGGCATGCTCTCTCCTTTTAGACCAAAAGTGGTAGACTACAAGTGCAAAATGAGATATATCCATAACTAAGGCTAATGCCATTGATTTGTTTCACTTTTTTGTTTGTTTGTTTGTTTCTTTGTTTGGGAGAAGGGTCTTTTTAAGAGACAATAATCTGTTGAAAGGCAATTTTATATAGAGGAAAGCACCCTGAATTTGGAGTCAGAAGACCTGAGATAGAATCTTAGCTCTAACTCTTGCTGTAGGACCCAAGATAAGTTCAAAGAATCTGGGTTTAAACACTTCAGAGAGATTCTAGGAGTCTTGCAGCTGACTGAGAATGCCCTCTATAATAATCTAAATAGTCATCCACCATTTGTATAGAACAAAAACCCTTAGTAAGGAGAAGTCACCATCACCTGAGTCAACCCATTAATTTTTTACTAATGATAATTGCTATGGAGTTGTTGCTTATATCAAGACTATACCTGTCTCTCTATGACTTGTGCCCTTTGTTCCTGGTTCTACCTTCTGGGACCAGGCAGAACAAGGACTCTTCCACATGACAGTACTTAAGTGATTTCTTCCTAATGCTGTAAAATATTATATCAGAAATATCATAAAAATACTATATCAGGAACAGCATGTAATGTGAAAAGTGAACAGTGATGCAAAAGTATAAGTCTGGTGTCCTTTGAGTATTCTCTGGGACCATTTATAGTGCTGTAGCATGCCTGAAATAATGACATTTTCCTACTGTTTTCCATTTAACCAATGCTTATACTTAAATTTTCAACATTTTAACGTGCACCTCAGTTACAACCACATTTTTTAAACTGATATCATGCTCCCTGCCATGATTTCTCTTTCCTAGTTCTTTCAACCAGTCTTCATATGGTATGATCTCAAGTTGCTCACTTTCCTGGTTGTCCTCCTCTGCAGCTCTAATCTGGAATACTATACTTGCTTCCCTTGAACCTCCTGGCTTCCCTAGCTTCTTTTAAGTCCCAAGTAAATTCCCACCTTCTGCAAGAAGCTCTTACAAATCACTTTTAATTCTAATGCCTTTCCTCTGAGATTACTCT
This sequence comes from Gracilinanus agilis, assembly GCF_016433145.1. Lineage (NCBI taxonomy): Eukaryota > Metazoa > Chordata > Mammalia > Didelphimorphia > Didelphidae > Gracilinanus > Gracilinanus agilis. Next base: position 396,093,526 of record NC_058131.1, on the reverse strand, counting down.
CATGTGCCCTATGGATCCCTCATATATGTAGTTATTTGAATGTGAGCTCCTTGAGACCAGAGACTGTTTTGTGACTTTCTTCACATCCTCAGGACTTAGCATAGTGCCTGGCACATAGCACACACTTAATAAATATTCATTATTGACTGATTAAAATTGTGCTTATTATTTATTGACTAGGAAACAGCATTTGATTTAGCAGAACAAAACACTGCCTTACAGGCTCCTTTACCAAAAGAAAAAAAAGCCTCTCAATTCCATATCAGAAAAATACTGAAGATTCCTCAGAACAACGGTAATAATCCTGGCCAATAACCTCCTAAGAGTAAATATCAAGAAAAATATGATAAGAAGATATATGCTAACCCAAGCTATCTGCCCCTGTGATACAGGAGATCCAATGCAAAATCTGAGTTGAGGAGAGATTCCTTGTGGAAGGTCACATTCTAATGGGGGAGAAACTATGAAGACAACTATATTCATATAAAGAATATACAGCATACATTGGAAGAAATCCCAGAAAGAAGGCACTAATGTGGACTTTCTAATGAGGACTTACAAAGTTTTCTTGAAGAAGGTGGCTTATTAAATAAGACTTAAAAGAAGACAAGAGGGAGAAGTGAGGAGGAAGGACATTTGAGATATGGAGGATAGAGAGAGAAAAGTACATTCAGTATTGGGAAATAGAGTATCTTTGGGAGGAACAGCAAAAAGGCCAGTGTGTCACTGTATCAGAGAGTATAGGAAGGCAAAATTAAATATAAGAAGACTAAAAAGGTGGAGGGGACCAGTTGTGAAATAGTAAATATATATGGTCTATTCTTGAAAATCATCTGTGAAAGAATTTGTTCCCTGTTTGAATGAGAATAAAGCCTTATCATGGATTTCTTCAATCCATGTATAGATGACACTCATCAATATTTTGTATTAGGCAGGTTGACATTTAAAAAACGATATGAAACAAACAGGAAACAACTTAACCTTGAGCTATTTAAATAAATTATGCAGATGGGTACTAGACCTGTCATTTTATTGATATAGGGAACTCACAGATAAGGAAACTCCCTTTACCAAGGTAGGTCTGTAATTTATAGTCTTGGAAATCTGTCCTGAGCACTGAAAAGTTAAGTAAATTATTCTGAATCAGTATATGTCAGAGGCACAGAGACTAGTCTCTTTTTTAATTTTATTTTTCCCCCAATTACATGTAAAAACAATTTTTTACATCGGTGCTTTTTAAAAAATTTTTGAGTCCCCAATTCTGCCCCTCTCTCCTCATCCCCCTCACAGAGACAGTAAGCAATCTGATACCAATTTTACATGTGTAATAATGTAAAACATATTTTCATTAGTCCTTTTGTGGGGGAAAAAAACTCAATCAAAAAAAGTAAGTGAAATCTAGCATGCTTTGGTCTAAAGACTGTAGATTCAGACTCCATCAGTTCTTTCCCTGGAGGCAAAAGATATTTTTTCATCATGAATTCTGTTGGATCATCTTGGATAATAGTATTGTTGAGAATAGCAATATAATTTACACTTGTTCATCATACAATATTGTTGTATTGTGTACAATATTCTCCTTATTCTGGTCACTTCACTCTGCATCAGTTCATGTAAGTCTATCCATGTTTTTCTGCTCATCATTTCCTATAGCACAATAGTATTCCATTACAATCATAGACCACAATTTACCCAATTGATAGACATCTCTGCAATTCTTTGCCAATACAAAAGGAGCTGCTACGAATATTTTTGTACGTATAGGTCCTTTTTCTTTATTTTTAAATCTCTTTGGAATACAGATCTAGTAAGGGTATTGCTGAATCAAAAATTATATGCCATTTTTAGCCTTTAGGGCATATTTCTAAATTACTCTGTAGAATTGTTGAATCAGTTCACAAAAAAACACAGGTATCCTTTCCACATCAAGAGGGTTAGGGATGTAGTGACACCAAGATCTAGGAAATCCACTTTAAAATTTTGGCCCTCCCTTCATACCAAAGAAGTCTTAAGGTTTTTCCTTTTTTTTTTTTTTTATGGGTTGCCTAAAGTCCCTTATTGTAAAATTTAGGTTAAGTATTTGGTCTTAGGCTATGTGGAGATCATTGTTAAGTTATCTCTGAATTTCTAGTCTTTGCATGTGATCTGCTGACTTTTGTGTTCTTTTTGCAAACTAACTTTTTACTTGTTTTAGCTTTAAAAAAAGAAATTGCATATGTTTATAGTATTAAAAGATAAAAATATGTTGATGTTATACAATACTGTGCATATTTATATTTTTGCATTTCTGAGATTCTAAACTTTTTCCATGTTGTCTGCCAGCCTTTGTATGTCATCTGAGGCTTCTGCAAAGCTCCCAAAAATTCCCATTTAATTTCTTATGCCAGCCCTCAATATATTGAAACCACAATAGTGAAAGCTGTAATGTGGAAAGGATCTCTATATGTGCATATATAAACTATTTTTCATGTTTCTATGTATCAGTTCTTTCTTTGGAGGTGGACATTCAAAAGTTAATTAATCAATTAATTCAAACATTTATTCTGAAGCTGTATATGATATTCTCTTGGATCTACTCATTTCACTTTTCATAATTTCATGTAGAGCCTTCCATTTTTTAAAAACTGATCTGCTCATCACAGTAGTATTCTATCATAGTCATATGTTACAAGCCGTTTAGTCATACCTCAATTGAAAGGAATCTTCTCAGTTTCTAGTTCTTTGCCACCACAAAAAGAACTGCTATAAATATTTTAGAACATATAAGTTCTTTTCCTTTTTCTCTGATTATCTTGGGAAACAGACCTAACAATGGTGTTGTTGGGTCTAAGAGTAGGCACCGTCTTATAACTCTGACATAATACCATATTGTTCACCAAAATGGTTGACTAAATTCACACTTTCCATTTTTCTACATGCCCTGAAACATTTATCTAGGTTCTAACCTACAAGAAAATACCATTTCATTGCAGTTTTCATGCTTTGATATCCCCTAGGTCAGAGTAGACCTATACTACCAGATTATTCTGTAACAGATAGCAAAATAGCTAGTAAGGATTGCAAAGCAGTTTACAAATATTAATTCATTATATTTTCACAGCCACCCTGGGAAAGCAGATACTATTATTATCATTTCCATTTTGTACATGAGTTAACTGAAGCAGAAAGAGCTTAAGTGACTTGCCCAGAGTTACACAGCTATTCAGTGTCTGAGACTAGATTTGATTTAAGGTCATCCAGACTACAGGTCTAATCCCTCTTTGATACCTAAATACATTTACATTTCTTTTTTTTTTTTTTTTTTTTTTTTTTTTAAAAACCCTTACCTTCCGTCTTGGAGTCAGTACTGTGTATTGGCTCCAAGGCAGAAGAGTGGTAAGGGTAGGCAATGGGGGTCAAGTGACTTGCCCAGGGTCACACAGCTGGGAAGTGTCTGAGGCCAGATTTGAACCTAGGACCTCCCGTCTCTAGG